>NC_054742.1:518070-818070 GCF_018143015.1 Lytechinus variegatus
TCACTCCGCTCGAATAGCCGGAGCGATCGCAGCCGATGCTTTCTACAATTTCACTGGCGCCGATTTTCAGCATTTCTTGGACCCTCTTGTAGCGTTGCAGTGTGTTGCAGAACTAAGTGCAGTATGGGCCATACCTGTAATGTCAGGTCTGGCCACTTCAGTATCAGTGTCGGAGAAGCGATTCTTCAGGACGTTAACCAGATCTACAATGTTCCTTGGCGATGGATACGGGCTTGCTGTTCAGTCACTAGCTAATCAGTTCAAGTGGAGAACAGTGGCATGGTTATGGTTAGGAACACGGTACCAGAGGGTTCATGTTTCAGCTGTTAAAAAATACTTTGATGTCATTGGAATTACATACCAAGAAATTCTCATTCAGAACTTTGAAAGCACCATACACGCATTGGCAAACACCCTTTCATCCGCAAAAGGTGAGATTGAAAATCATATAGCCTTGGTTTGGTTTTATTTACCGTATAAAAAATCACAATAAAATACATTGCACAAGATACAAGATAAATATAAATATATAAACATGCACATAAAAATATACGGATGGATCACTCTATTAAGAGCCATTGATATAATGACTCTGTTCTTCCTAGAGGTCCAGTAAAAGTAACATGAGAAATAATATGATATAAACATATATATATGTATATAATGATACGATAATGATAATGTTACATACATGCCATGTATTTAAAATATTATCAATTAAAAACAAAATAATGATCAATAATTAAACACAATTACATAACAGTCCTAAACATTCCCTATTCCTAAGGACCCCACCCCCGGTCAAACTAAAGTTTAGAGATCAAAGGTTTCTATCCATTTATCAAGGTCAGTTTTAAATAAAGTGAGTGTTTTGGGTCTGCGAAGATTAAGTGGGAGTTCATTATATATTTTCGATCCACGATAAGAAAATATCCACTTACAATAATTAGTCTTTGGTTTAATACAAGATTTCAAACATTTCTTAGGGCATAAATACTTTCTTTGTGAACGAGATTATTTTGTAAATATTTCGGAGATAAATCGTGAAAAATCTTAGACAACATTATATACATGTGTTTTTGGGTTTCTCAATTTAAAAGTTCGTGAATTTGGAATATAGATGTGTGAGTGTAGGGACTTATTTCGAGAATAATGCGCCAAGCCCTATTTTGGAGTTTTTAACATAATTATAATCTCTCAAAATTTGTGGTAATATTAATAGATAGAACAGTAGAATAGTAGAAGTGTCTCGAATACTCAGTCACTGGCGTACTTGCGATGGTTCATTGGGGCTCATGCACCCTCAAAACAATATAAAAGTGGTATTTTGACACAACATTATCCTTCCTTTAATATTTCCAACTTGATTATTTCATCATTAACTTATAATTTCAAAGTGATTTTCCTTTAAAATTGTTTCTATACACGTCAAATTTAAGAATTTATAGAGATTTTGGGGTCTGGTGTAGATCGTCCCATGCTCCAAAGATTGATCAAGCCATGAGTGCTTCTTGCGGATCAATTAATGGCTGTCTGTGACCAACAAGAGTAGATGATCTTTACCGACTGATTGTGTATTGCCCCTCCACACATCAGAAGAGAGGTGTCAACTGAAGTGGAAAGAGCCAAGTAAGAAGATAACCCCTTTATCCACTCTTTAACAGTTTTGAACCTGCCCAAAAAGGAAACTCAAACCAATAGAGACCACTCTTGCCGCTGGGTGCGATAATATATGCCACAAGACTGTTGCAAGACCGATCACAACACGGCTTACAACATTACACCACCGTTGCATTCGCACGTATGCGACCGTTCCTCGGTATTAAAAAATAGGAGTTAAGAATAAATAAATGAGAGGGCAGAAAATATAAGATTTGAGTCGTGTCAATGCGTGACACAAAATCGTGCAAGTGTCAGGCTGGCATTACGTCGACTCTCGCGACTATGCAATCAGTCGTGCAACTATTGAGACTGATATGAAACCACTCGTGATCCCTCGTGCAACACTCACATATAGCACGACCACTCGAGCACAATACGAGCATATGCGACTCAGCCTGGGTTGACACTTGCACGATTTTGTGTCACTCAAGTCGTGCCAGTGCGCAAACTAGTCGTGAACTGGCGTGAAGTGTGCGTAAACACGTCGTGACACGTCGTGACTGCGTGCCATGTCTGGGCGAGAATTTTGAAATGTTCAAAATTTTGGTCACGACAAAATTTAGCGACCGGGTCGTGAACTATGCGCAAACTGTTCGTGAACTCATCGTGAACTCGTCGGGACGATGCGGGAGGATGCGTGCCAGTCACGACTGTCACGAATAGTTCACGAACAGCTCACGTCGTGTTCACGAATAGTTCAGCACGACACCATCCGAATTGTGTGTAGAAGTGTGTAAACTATGCGCAAACTATGCGTGAACTCGTCGCGAACTATGCGTGAACAAGTCGTAAACATTGCGGGAGCCTCCCAGTTCGTGCCCCCAAAATGACACGACTTGCCACGACAAAATCGTGGCCAAAAGTCGTGCAAGTTTCAGCCTGGCTATACTCGTACACGGAGTTTACTGGTTGCTTTTGTTGTACGACAGCTGTTGCATCTGTGAAAGCCTCTGTGCGATCGTATGAGATTAAGAGAAATGCCAGTAGTTGCAGTAAACACTGATTTCATGAGAAAGTCTGTAAATCCAGGCTTAATTGTCAGTATATCATCGAGGATCTAAATCTGGTACAATTACATAAAACTTTGTGAAATCTTGAAGTACGCTAAAAAATGTTCACAAGCACTGAAGATCACCAACACAGATAAACGCACGTGGGACAGTATAATATTATTGCTTTGAATGTCGGCCCGACCCGAATCATGTGCCTATTTGCTAATTTCTCAGCAATTACACAGTTTCTTCCAGAATCCTTTGGCACATATCTTTCATCAAACAGACACTTTGGTGGTCATTTCATTGGATTCTGTAAGAACTCATTTTGATATCATTACCACAACTGGCATTTATCTTTATTAGTGATTAATGCCTGTTGTAGCATGTGGCGCGACCAAAGGTCGCGAATAGTCGTAGGTCAATTCTGAAAGGGACTTTAGTTGAGAATAATGGGAAAAATCCGAAATCAAAATGTAACCCGTATCCTTCATACAAAATAATATGATACCATTTTTTTTTCAATCAGTGACGTAAATTGAAAGTGACATTGTTGGATAAGACGCTCCATTTCTGAAACTTTGAGAGAGGGTGCAGCGAGTGATACCCCAAAATCAAAATTTCTTTTTCACAGCTGCAGTTATACCTTGGTCACATTTGCTCTACAGCGGCCGTAGATACCTGAATTCTAGAGATTTCTGCGGCGGCCGCAGAAAATCTGCGGTGGCCGGAGGGTCGACCTACGGCGGATTCCTACTTTTTACAGGCCGTAGGGGTGGCCCTAGAATTTTAACGCGGAGTTATAACATTTTTTTCGTTTCTACGATCGACGTAGAAAATAGCCTAGCCGTAGGCATGGCGTAGAACGGTCTACGGCGGCCGTACGTCGAACGTACGGTGGCCGTGCGGCTGCCCTCGTGTTTTTCTTCCCTCCTTTCCCCTTCTCCTTTTTGTGTTATCTGCTCGGGAGCCACCAGGCGCGCATTTATAATTTTGCACCTCGGGGGCCCGACCTATAATTTTGGCCCATATGCATGTGTACTTTTCGAGAAAAAAAATGACGACCCCTCCTCGTCAGGCAAACAGGTGCCTTAAATGCATATTGAATTATCTTATTTCATAATCACATGAAAAAAGGGCAACTGCAGACCACTTTTGTTATGATTACTTAATAAAAAGCAAACTATCCATGAATATGATATAATACCACTTTTTTAAAGAACAAATGTGACCAGGAAGCACAGATATTGCACTTTCACCAGCGGCTAACTTGGGAAAAATATGACCTTATTATCATTATTATTATTATTATTATCATTATTATTGTTATTATTAGTATTATTATTATCATCATGGGGAATTTAAACTTATCCATACTGTACACTGTTATTTTATATTGTTATTAAACTTGTTTTGTGATAAAAAAAAATCATGGGAATAAAATGCTGATTTTTGTTGTTGTTCCTAGGGTGTAATTCTTACTTAAGACTAACGCGTTTATTAACATCTTAATTTTATTCATACAAACAAGTTAACATGGTTAAGGGAGATTTATTTCATAAGTCCAAATTAATAAATAATGCGAACTCGAGTTTTGATAGCTTGTGTATTGACCAGAAAATAGAATATTCTGAGAAGTTTTGTAAGCATGAGCAGGCTGGGTATTCATCTATCTGTCAGGCGAGCTGAAAATTGTTTATATTCCAAAATGACCCAAAGTTTGGAAATTCTAAGCATTATTGGTAATCATGAACAGGATGGGCACTTTAAAATTATTTGACGCGAGCGCCAAGCACGAGCTGAACTACGTTTATATTCCGTTCCAGAACTAGACATTCTAAGGAATTTAGGTAATCATTAACAGGATGTCCATCTAACTAATCATTCGATGCGAGCGCGAATCACCACAAAGGTCAAATTTGTCCCCCCCCCCTTCTTAGGTCGAACATCAATTTGGTGCCCCCGCACTTTTATTACTCCCCTTTTTCTCCTTTTCCCTATATCTTGTTTCCTTCTCTCTTTCTTTTCTCCATTTCCTCTTTCTCTTCTTTCCCCCTCCTTTTTTATCTCCCTTTTCTTTCCCTTTCTTCCCTCCCTCTTTTTGGCGCCCCCTTTTTGCCTACCCAGGGGCCCCGGACCCAGAAAAACCACCCCCTCCCTCCCGCCCAGAATACGTGCATGGGCATGGTGTGAAACTTTAAAAACTTTCTGAAATGAAATGTCTAATGTAAAATATCATGATGAGTGTGACATGCAATTCATGGTATACTCACTGTATAGTCCCCCTGCAGCCGCCGTGAGGGCGCCTTGCGGCCACCTCGCGTCTGCCGTAGAATATGTCAAAAACCTACGGCCAGCGCAGGGTCGCCCCAGGGCGACCGTACGTCATGATTTCAAGGACATACGTCAGCCGCAGATTTTTTCTCCGTAAATTAACAAATACGCCGTGCGGCGACCGTAACATATGTGACCGCTACAGTAAGTGGCCGTGGAAATTCTGAGGCGACCGTAGAATTGCTACTGGCCGTAGAAATTTTAGAATCTACAGCGGCCGTAGCAAATGTTACCAAGGTATTACTGTTCTTAAATCTGGTGGGTGTTTCATAAAGCTGTTCGTAAGATACGAATGACTTTACGCACGACTGGTGATCCTTTCTTTACTATGCGATATCTCTATGTAATTGATTTATGACCTAAGAACATGTTCCAGTCATGCGTTAAGTCGTTCGTAACTTTACGAACAGCTTTATGAAACACCTACCTGAAAATGTCATTTTTTTAGTAAGGTGTGATTTCGTATTCTTAAATGTTTTGAGCAACCGGAGAAATTGTACTTACAAATAATGAACGACAAAACAAATCACCCTAACGTTCGTTCCATTATCAATCAAATTTGATGGTATTTCTGTGGAATTGATAAACATTACTTTAAGATTAAAAAAAACGCACGAATAAAATGAAAAAGGATGGAAAATTCAGACACACACAAAATCATGCTCAGCCCTTAATCCTCTTAAGACTGAGCATGCTAAGATAAATCTTTATTTAAATTTAAGGTCCTCTTCTTTCTTTTGTGTTTCCGAATACTCCCTCTTTAACAATGAACGGCAAGAACAAAAGAAATGAACTTATATAAAAAAGCTTTACATGTAAATTTTCTTTTTAGAAATGTACATTTATCAAAGATTCGAGAGAAATGCTATTGTGCATGGACGAGGGAGAAAACGCTATTTTTGTGTTTTAATATGCGATAATAAATACTTGTACAAATGTCGCTGCTAACCTGAACAAAAATATTTCGGAAACAAAACGATAAAGAATGAATAAACTTTTTGCTACAGATATACATAGATTTATTTTCGTTTGTAACTGAGTTATTGTACATGTGGTTGTTTTTTTCTTATCTGGATTTACTATTTGATATATCCCGTGAAGGGAAATGCTGTTTTGCAAGAGGTCTGCTTTTTTGTAATTCCTCATTGCTTTGTATTTCATGAAATCATTGGCGGCGGAGCAGAAGAGTATCTTTTGTGTTTGGGGGGGGGGCGGCTATTGTTGCGCCCCCCAACACAAAAGATAATCCTCTGCTCCGCCGCCTATGCATGAAATCAATTAATAAATTAATTTAATTGGTAAAGACAAAGTGATGTCATACCATATTCCATGTATCAACGATATACTCAGATTCTCGTTTTACAGGGTTCTGGTATTGAAAGTGTTAAGTATTCGTGTGTTTTCTTTTGCACAAGAAAAAAAGTCGTGTAATTTGTCTTCATTTCCGTCTTAATGAAGTCTGCTCTACAAAGTAATTGGTTTTCAAACAGAATGGAGTAGTTGTTGACATTTGTGGAAAGGAGAGCCAAACGACAGACACTACTCGATTCTCGAGATGGATTGGCAGTTGATACAGAACATAATGTCTGCTGTGAAAGAAAATAGAGTAAGCGAAAACGACGCAAATTTGTATAAAGTTTGAAAATAACTGTAGTTGTTTATTGGGGGGAACGGAAGCATCACACATTGTTTATGTAAAAAAATGTTGGTAGGATAATAAAAAGTTATCTATTGTTGAGTCATCGATTTTTTTTTATTTGAAAGCAGCAATGTGTTAACTTATAAAAAATTCATTTGAAGCAGAAAATAACAAAATTGTTTCTTACAGCACTTTAATTTTCGTCATGTACACGATACATCAATCAAAAGAAAGGTCATTATCACTGGTTTTACAGATTTTTCAGGGAATTTGATGGGCGTATTTTGCCACCAAACCATTCTTTTTTTAGATTCTTAATTTCGTTTTTCAGAATCATTTGCATCTAACTCCCGTACATCATATCAACCCCTTCGTGTTTATCCTTTTCCTACGGAATCGTCTTAGTTTACTTGTCAGCAAATTTTATTTGAATTGGCCCGCCTCCAATATATTTGCCACTTTGAGTCGTCAATTACCATTTCCATATTGTATTGCCACGGATAGATACTTCATGCAAGCTATATAGGTAAAATTTTGTCTCCTCTTTATTGAAATCATAATTGGTATAGTGTCGAAAATCTGTCAATCTGACGGTCAATCAGATCAGGGTCGCCCTAGCCACTAACCCTTCTCTGTGGTCTAGTGGTTAAGTCACCGGAGACACTTTTTCGGCATCACCAATTTTTTCCAAAAGGGTAGATAGCTCTGGGGAACCTTGATTTAAGCTACGCCTACCACTGTTCTCTTCTCTTCATCCATTTCTTTCACAATAAATTAAGGGTTTTATGTTAGGGTTAGGATTAGGGTACGTTATAGTGTTAAGCCCAGGTTTGTTGTAGGTCATTCGATTAGTGTGTAGTTATAGAGAGGAACAGTTTTCGCCGGAGCAAATGTCATGGAACCAGTTGGTAATAAAATATATAGCTCCTGCAGCATCGGATTACTTAGCTCAATGTTAAAAACAAACATGTCTCACGGGCAACTAATTGATAAAATTAGCAAAATATCATATTATAGAGAACACCATGTTGAGTTGAAAAACAACTAGATTGATTTTCGATTGCACGCAATCAAACTGTTTGCCTCCGTCACTGCCAGACAAAATATATGTCACATAAATTTTAAAATTCACCAATAATTGCTCCTTTGACCTTAATAATCCCCAAATCAATTCAGATCACCATAACTCCCATACGTATATATAAGCCAAATCTGATATTGATCCCCCAAGCGATTATTCTTTTATATCGAGAACGAAAATTTTGAAGTATTATAATGACTTTGACCTTTGACCTTATGATATCCAAATCTAGTCAGATTACTGTTCCTGAAATAATGCATACATGAAACAAGATATGATATGAACTCTCTAAACTAATCCTTATTAATTAAAAAAAACCGGTATCAGACAGTACAAATTATTTCCTAAAAGCCAAGGTTGAATGATGAGCCTCAATATCACACTATTTTTGTGAATTAGTAATTAGAACACAATGAAAAGTAATGGACAGCAAAAAAGCAAAGGAAAGCATAACTTGCGTACAGATGGGGGGGGGGCTTGGAGGCATGGACCCCTAAATATATCTCGGTCAGAAAAAACGAAAATGGGGGGGGGGGAATATTTCATTATTTCTTTTAATTATAGACTTTATGGCAAATTCTATAAATATATATTGTAGTGAAAGGGTCACATTTTTTCAATCGCTTGTTCGCCCATCAGCTCCATCTAGAATCGCTTGTATTACATATTTAACTTGCGCATGTCTAGACTCACATGAATACACAAATTCTCTACTATGTTAACCCGATCCCCTTTCTTTCGCAAACACGACTTTACTCACATTATTGGATTGAGATAAATTGGACATGATTGGATCGTTCCAATATGTCAACCTGGGGCGTACGTCTCGTAAACGATGGTTTTTAAGTTTGGGTATCAAAAGCACGAAAATGATCCGCACATATTAAAGCAGCCAAGCTCAAATGGCAGAACAACGTATTATTTCTTCTCCTTTGCCTGTAAAGAAATCTTTGGCAATCTAAATTTCAGTTTTCTGTCTATGTCTCCATGGTCCAACACTTGTAAAGTTTGAACGATTATTCATTTGGTGATTAATATCAACTTTGAAAATTATGAGGAAAGTGCAAACCATCATTCCTATTTTTTCTCCGGCATATCTAGCAGTCGCACTTTTTCTAGTTGTTATGACTGCAAAAATTTCGCCATGTACGCCTACTGATTTATATCTATTGATATTTCATGGGAACAGTTCGAGATTGGGCTATCGGTATAATGGCCCTGCTATAGATATAGCCGTTGAAGAAATTCGTCGAAGAGTCAGAGTGGGTGAATATAGTAACTTTTCCCTTAGTTTGGAACATGTAACCATCATGTGTTTCCGAGGTGAGCGTAAAGCTGCCGCCATTGTCGCAAAAACTTACTTCAATCGTCCTCTGGCGGCAATAATGGGTCCACCATGCAGTGGGAACATGTTATGTGTGGCCGAGTTGGGTGCCGCTTGGGACATTCCAGTTTTCTCAGGTCTTGCGACCAGTCGACTCCTTGAAAACGATGACATCTATAGCACCTTAACCCGAACCACCCATGTAATTGCCAGTGGATACGCCTATTCGAGTGTGGAGCTCTTGCGTTATTTTGGATGGCGTGTGGTATCAGCGATGTGGGATGGTGGTTTTAACTATTGGTCACTCATTGAAGGAGCAGTAAATGAGGAACTATTGAAATTAAAGATTGACAGTCACGATATCTCAGTTAGGTCGTTCCCTGATAAAAACTTGGCCCTTCTCCACGCCGTTGAAGAAGCTAGAAGTAATTTGTTTTCATTTTTTACACTATATCTTCATCAATTAACTATCATCGTCTACACTATCTCCAATTTTTATTCTCTCTCCCTCCCTCTTTCTCTCTGTTATTAGTATCATCACATTAAAGAGATCTCGTTTCACTTGTCCACATTACTCCTTCAGTTTCATCATTCGCATACTACTACATCATGCACTCTTTGAAATTGAAGCAATGAAAACTGCTATAAGTGTTGTCATTTTTCTTCATTTTAATATATTCTCGATTTGGTCTGTTTGTCTCTTTATATTCTCTTGAAATAATCTATCACCTTTACGAGAAAAAATAACCCGCACTAAAGTCGACCTAATTTCTCATATTAACTATAATAACTTCCGTCTCTCTCTCTCTTTTCTACGCTGATGCAGTCATCTTCATGGCCGTGGATGGAGATACTTTACGAGAGATCATGCTCCATGCCTACGATTTAGATCTTATCAACGGAGACTACGCTTTCATTAACATCATCCCTTTTCGAGATGAACAGTTGTTCGGGAACGACTCATGGAAGCGTGTAAGTGTGGCATCTCTATCAATTCGTCCCTTAAAATCAATCTGAAACAGCCACCTTGAACAGTAAAAGCTCAAGTTATTTGACAGTCACTGATTCCTTACCAAAGAATGCAACAATTTGATAATATGTTATTTTTCACTAAACAATAAATTACAATAGTTTTATGAAAATGAATTTGTATCAAGAGTACCAATATAACAAAGAGACCTATGAAAATGCAGTCCAAATGAACTTGTTTAAAGCCAATGCATCAGAATCGTAAAACAGGGGAGCATTTCATCAATATTTTCGTCCGACAGAACTGAAAACTTTCCTTGATTTTGATTGGCTAAGATGCACGGTTACTGTCTGATAAAACAGGACTTGTGGGATAAAACGTCCGACAAGTCCTTTCATGAAACGCTTCCCATAACACATATTTTATCCCATCCGACCAAACTGCTGTCCAAGTAGGGTCGGGATTCGGAAGAATGCGCAATCGTATATAATACGAAAACATGAAGAGGGATCAAGCAAAATAGAGACATAAATTGATTAATGAATTAAATTGTTAATTTGAAAACTTGTTTGGTGAAGAAATTTAAAAACTTCACGAGTTTCCATGTCAAAAGAATAAACGCTGAAACATTTCGATACAGTATTTGTGATGAAAGCCTTAATCAGTAGTGGCCGCACAGAAACACTGTTAATGAAGGTGCTGTTGGCGCTGACAAGTCACTAACACCACGAGCAGAATGAACGCACAGATAGCGCCGTTAGGCATAGGTGTTGTTAGTGGCTTTGAGCCTTATAGTTAGACAAAATCTATGTAGACGGGTCAACATACGACCAAAAATACCCTTACCCGGAACAAATTGCATTAAATGATTTTTCAACGGCCTTTTGTACTATTTGACCTCAGAAATAACATACTAAAATCTACCAAAATCCACATCCAGGAGAGTGGTTATTTTCAAGATGGCGTCCAATATGGCCGCAATTCACTGAAAATGGATGACTCATTCCTATTTCGATTCATATTCCATGGTCTAGGAGGTAAAAAAAATTGTCGATACAGGCTAGAGTTATTTATAAGTCCTCCATTGTACCTGACAAATCCAAGATGGCTCCCAAAATGGCTACCGTAGGCTGAAAATCCAAAATTTATCTAAGTGGCTTTAATTTGGTTTTTATTCAATGGTTTTAATGGTAAAGTAATACTTTAGAACAAGTTACAAGGACAGACAGTGGTTTGCTGTGTCAAAAAAAAAATCCAAGATGGTGTCCAAAATTCTAGATGGCTTCCAAAAATGGAGTTTGAAATGGCTGTTGACAACTAAAATGGACATGGATAACTAAATTAACAAGGACAGTCAGTAGTCCAGTATGTTAAAAAATCCAAGATGGCTTCCAAGTGTCTATACCATAATTATGGTAAATGGGTCAAATAATACATTTGGGCAAGTATATAACAAGGAAATTCAATGGTCTGGTATGTGCAAAAGTGCGCGATAAATTCAAAAAAATTATTCTGAAATGGCTGCTAATACTTCATTTTGGCCTGAGAGATGTGATTTTGGTGTCTAAACCACTGGTTTCAAGGGTCAATTGATACATTAGGGCAAATGACAAGGACAGTCAGAGGCCTGGTATTTCAAAAAAATCTATGTTGGCTTCCAAATATTGATTCTAAATTGACTGCGGTTACTTAAAGCGGACATTGTTTATTTCATATCGGCCTGGGAGATGCCATTTTGGTGTATAAACTACTGGTTTCAATGGTAAAAATAATACACTAAGACAAGTTTTAAGGACAGTCAGTGGTCTGATATGACCAAAAATCCAATATGGCTTCCAAGATTGATTCTAAAATGGCTGCTGATACAAAAAAGTGGCAAAGCTAATTTTATTGAGAAAAATTTGAGAAAATTTCGGTGTCTAAAATATTGTTTCAAGGGTAAAATGACATATTAGGACAAGTTACAATGACAGTCAGTGGTCTAGTATATCAAAAATTCCAAGATGGCTTCCAAAAAGAGTAAAAAATGTCTGATGTTACTTAGAAAAGGACATAGTTTATTTAATATCTGTCTGGGGAATATGAGTTTGGTGTCTAAACCATGGTTTAAAGGGTCAAGTAAAACAATAGGGTAAGTTACAAGACCAGTCAGTTGTCTGTATGTTAAAAACAAATCCAAGGTGACTTCAAAAAAATGGGGTGTAATCGACTTTTGTTACTTAAAAGTATACATAGTTTATTAGAAATACACATTGGAGGTATGATTTTGGTGTATACACTCGGGCTTAAAGGGTCAAGTAATATATTGGGTAAAGTTGACAGGACAGGCAGGTGTCGGGTATGTCAAAAAATCCAAGTTGGCTTTAAAAAGAAAAGGGTTCCAAAGTGACTGCTGTTACTTAAAAATTGACATAGTTCAAACAATATCCACCCGACGTGCGAAATAATCTTGGTGTGTACACTTAAATGCATGGGGATAAGTTATCACATTGTTTCATGAGTTGGAAGCAGCACCCATTTTGATTAAATTTTAGAATCCACCATGGATTTTTTTAGACAAAATGTAATGTACTAACCATCCTTGTTACTTGTCCGAATGTATTATTTGATCATTCAAACTACAATTTAGACACAAACATTATACAGATAGATATTGTAGAACTCTGACCATTATTGAGTGATTATGAGTCGTTTTAAATGTTTTTTTGAAAACCCTCTTGGATTTTTAGGCAAACTGGACAACCATATATCAATGAAACCAGTCAAAACGTATTATATTAACCATGAAACCATGGTGTTGACATCGGAATCACATCTTGGACACACCAGAGCACTGGCTGTCCTTGCAACTTGTTCCGATTTACTACGTCACCATTAAAACCACTAAATAGAAACCAAATTAAAGCCACTTAAGTGGATTTTTTTTAATCCTACGGCAGCCATTTTGGGCGCCATATTGGATTTTCCTGGTACCCTGGAGTACTAATATTCACTCTACCTCGTATCAATAAATTCGTTTACCCACTGGACCATGGAATGTGAACCTAAGTAGGATTTTAGGGTGGATAATGAGTGAGTTATATTCATTTTCAGTGAATGGCGGCCATCTTGAACGCCATCTTGAAAATTAATACTTTCCCGTATGCGGAATTTGGTAGATTTTAAAATATTACATTTAATTAATTCATTGTAAGCGCTTTGGGCCTAATGGGTAAAGCGCAGTACAAATCATAAGTATTAACAATAACAATAATAATAATGTTATTCCTGAGGCCAAATACTGCCAGAAACAGATGAAAGATCATTTGTTGCAACAGTTGTTCCGGGTCAAAACATGGTTTGACCCGTCTAATGACGTACTATGTATGTGTGGATTGATACAATGTAAAGGCCTTTATCCCACAGGCTCAATGTCTTATTCGCATTAAACCGGGGCTCGGATTTTCAACATTGATTCTTACTTTGTGATAACACTATACTGAATTCTGATTATTTCAACCATAATAGGTCCATGTTTTAACCGTCTATGGAGGTGTATATATGAAAGTAGTATGTGGAGTATACAAACAATTTAACATTATTAACAAAAAAAAGAAGAAAGAAATGAACGAATTAAAAAATATATGATAGAGTTTTTCATTACTAAAAATGTTATTATACATCAATATGTACTTTACGCGAGCTGATGATGTCATTTATCATTTCCCCACTTATACAGCGGAAAGTAAATATAACCACCGCTTAAGAAATCATCATGGCAATAAGGGGGAGGGTGGGGGTGTTTTTTGAAGCTGTAAGTTCTGCACGTACTGCACGACGAGAATGGTGATCCTATTTTTTTTCCAAATTTACATTTGTGTTGATTAAGTTCAAGAGAGAGCGTTACCAGGCATGGAACACCTACCAAGTTCACATCTTCCTTAGATCAATATATAACACATTTGTGAGATTGTTCAGTTAGTAGTCGCAGGCCATGAAAAAAAAACGTGACCGTTATCTTACGATATAAATCTTAAGGAAACACATGAATCTTATCTAATTTTATCATTAGGCTGAATATTCATATATATTGGATTATACTCTCAGTCTGTGATTTGTGTTTAATGAGATTTATCAACCTCATTTCAATAACAATCAATCTTTTATTAAACCCTATTAACCACTCTGTCACTTTTTCGTCCATCGGTATCTCTTTATCTTTCTGTTGATACGCTCCTCACTACTAACAGTACTCTCTACTCCTATCATCCTGTTCTTCTGGGATTTTTTTTTATTGGTCTTCTCTTTCCTCTTCCTATCTCTCTCACCCCTTAACTTCACTGTCATTCACACAACCTTCTTAATTCGTTATAATTGTTTTACTCTCGACACCCTCCTTTTCATTTTCTTTAAATTTATTTCATTTCCTACTTTTCCTGGCTCTCTTTCTTTGATGGCTCTAGGGTGATGATCGCGATGCAGAGGCCAAGGTCGCTTATCAAGCTTTGATGACGATTCGTGTTTTTGAGCCTACGTCAGAAGCTTACCGAGAGTTCGAACAAAATGTCATTGAAAGGCAAAAAAGAGACTTTAATATTACTGATTCCGACTCTGGCTCGGTAAGTGAAGCTATTCACGAGGGTATTAAAAGTACAGTGGGTTTTTTCCCCAGTAGGACTACTAGTAGCACTGAAAGAAATATTTTGTCGAAAAGGCATACAAATTTATAAACAGCACAAATAGGAATTGCATCATAAGGGTATCAAAAGGGAATGACGATAATGATTGTTATGAAATTCTGATTCCCATGGAAATACAGGCTGACTAAAGATATGAACAAACTGTTTTAGCGTCTACTCTCTTTAAATAACAAGTACATCTATAGATTAAACATTTCCATGAACGTCATGTATACGAACATGTAAATTATGACGAAGTACACACACTTAACATGTTTGGCAACATACTGTCCGCTGTGTTTGGTAATGTATGTTGGTAATATATATATATATTTATTTATTCACGCATGAGTGAGTTAAAACAATTTGAAGAGGGGATACCAAAAAATCAATTGGCGGGCGGTATCTGGCTTTCAAAAAGAAAACCACATTTCTGAAAAGTTCAATATCTGCTCTTTATAATTTGATACCTCAATTACAGAAAATAGTCAGGAAATGACAAAGTTCTGGTTATTTGAAATAAGGCTTGAATTTCAATAATTTCATAAAATGAAGAGGTTTTACAGGCTATCGTTCAAACTCACTCGACACTCCGTTTTGTTCACGATAAGGCATTAAGTATTTTGTTAACCGTGCGATAGCTTCTGTGGGAAACAAGTGGAAACACGTTTCCTCAATGAAATTATGGAAATACAAACATTTTTTCGAGGGAACATAACCTTTTTTACTTCTTGACCATTTTCAAATAAAAGAGCAAATAGTAAACGTTATAAGCACATGATTTCTTTTTGTAATTCAGAAACCCCCTGCCAAATGACTTTTTGGTATCCTTTCTTCATTTTTTTTTTGCTCACTCATGCGTGAATGAGGGATAATCTAAGTAAAGTCAGATAAAATAGTAAAAAAGGTCACCGCACTTTGCTCATTTTCTGAAAATGTGAATGGAACATATCATCATATTTGAGGTTAAAATTAATTGAAAGAATACTACTATAACCATTTTGAAAGATTATAAATCTTTATTTTAGTAAATTAGTTTCAAATCGTCGCCAATCGTACGACTGCTATGACGTCATTATGATTAGGTATTAAATTCGCTTTTATTCTAAGAAGAATGATAACATAGTCACAGATTTGAACATAGGTATTCGTACGATGATGTCGAACATTACACAGTAAGATATCCAAAGTCTCAATATTAGCATCAAATTCTACAACATTTTATTCGCAGACCAATCGTAAGGTGCGCGGTCGCCTTAAGCTTTACATTGTTAGCTCATTCGTCTATTGTATATATGATTAAGTTATGATAAATCATCGCTAAATCTCTGTTTCGTTTTTTGTGGGATGCACTCTATATCATGGGCAATTATTATCCAATCGAGCAAATATATTACCCAATTATTAGTTTTATTACAATTTGGACAGATTTAAACCAATTTTTTAAATTGACAGTATGTTGCCCAGTGATGGTTAAAAATTGGGTCTTTTTGCCCAACCCTTTTAAGAGTGTAGTGTAAAATTCATAAAAACGAGATCAATCATTTTGAGTAGCAAATTTTTTCCACAACTATATTTTAAATTTCAAAAGCGATCTTTTTATTGATTGTGCTAAAAAAATTGATTCACATTTGAATCTAACTAACCTTTTGACAAAATTGATTGCGACTCTATTCTACAACCGAGAGACTCTCAACTAATGAGAACACACTCCCAACAACCAATCTATTCCTGAAAGTTAAATAGAGAATGTTAATGATAAGAGTTATAAAAAACTTCATATTTTTTTTAAAGCGCACAAAAACACCAAGGAAGAAAACGACGTTGCTCAAAGATTCATGAAACAGGAAAAAATAAAATTCATATGTAAATCGTAATGACAACATTTCACTGTGTTTAAAAAGACATGGAAAAGTATTTTTTTTCAGATTTTCTTGTGTTTGTTTTAAATTCAAATACAGAATATCTTCTTGGCTTCTGCATTCTATGACGTAATGATATTATATTCATTGGCAATTAATGAAACAATCGCTGAGGGAGGAGATGTATATGACGGTCATGCTGTTACCAAGAAAATGTGGAACAGGACATTCGACGGTCAGTTCTTACTTTTTTTGAATTGTGTGCTGGTGTGCGTGTGTCGGAAAGGATGTGCGTTTTAGTCTTGATATGATTGTATAATACAGCTTCTTATTAAAGTGCTTTCATAGATCGCAAAATTCATGCGTTGCCACTCTTTGAATATCGACGGCGTTTGCCATATCAATGTATTAATGATCAATGGCGTACCGTGGGTCACGGAATGGGGGGGGGGGCACCAGCACAAATTTTTAGTCACTTAATTAATGGATATTAAACGGATATTATCTCACTGATCACATAACCCGAGCGAGTAGCCCGAGCTGAAAATTGTTGATATTTACACCTAACGAAGGGGAACATTCGCAATCATGATACGAACCTGTCTCACAAAATAAAATAATGCGAGCGCGAACAGGAGTTGAATTTTTTTTTCTGGTATTTTTTTATCCTAACGTGGTGACGCACTAACATACAATGTTTTCAGGTTGATCTGTCTATAGGATTTTCCAGTTTCAATTAAGGATTTTTTAATTCCTTTTTCGTTAGAGTGTTAATGGTCCAACACGCGCAGTAAAGTTTATAACTATCATTGCTATGATTTTCGTTTGTATTTCTTTTGACACCGTCATTACTGATATTATTAATATCATCATTATAATTATCATTATTATCATTATCAATATCATCATCATTAATATCAACGTTATTATCATTGTCACCATCATCATCATCACAATCATAATAATATATTCAATTATTAGTACTATCATCAATATTTCCATATAGCAATATCGTAAAGCTATCTTCATTCATCTACTTTATTGCACATAGAAAATGTTACTTTTCATCAATAAATACCGTTTTCGGTCATAGATTTATTTTTAGTATTGGAGGTACTGACGATGCTCAATGACAAATGTATACATTTCAGGGTTATACGGAAAAGTGAAAATCAATGAGAACGGTGATCGTGATTCAGAGTACTCCCTTTGGGACATGACAGATACGGAGAACGGTACATTCGAGGTAAACGCCTTATTTGATTTTGATTTACACCGACAATTATTTTCATATTTTAATATCTAATTAAGTTAGCCAAATACGATGTGAAGCCATCAATACCATGGAAAAGTAAGCGCAAAATGAAAGAGGATGACATGTCAAAACCTTATCAATGCAGATGTATTTCCTTCTTTCCGGTATTAACCCAATTTAAATGTTTAGGGAATTCGACCATTCCTTAATCCTCATTCTCTGATGGTCATCAATAGGTGGATAGCAATAGTTTTTTCTCACAATTTTGAATATCTCATACGCCTTGTGGTTTTATCAAGAATACGCAGTACTTTTTTTCTCTCATAATTATGTCCAGGGACCCGTAACACAAAGCTTGGCAATGATCGTAGAACATTTTTATGCGATTGATTGCATTGACTACAATGTACAATCAATCTTAGAAATCAAGCTTACGATCAATCGCTAACCTTTGTGTTACGGGACCCAGATAAGAATTTCACGATTAAAGGTATTGTTTAACTTTGTGAGCAGCCGATAAAAAAATCCTCAAACCAAGATGAAACATGTGTACAAGTACATGTATTAGAACTAATAAACCCTGAAAACAACCATCATTGAGAATGAAAAGCTCAAACTACAAGGCAAACCCTGATTTTGTAAATAGTACACATAAGTGTATAGGATGAAATTAAGATGGTGTTTCCGGTCACTTTATATTTCAATTTTTGAAGCACTTAATAATTATTTTCGAATGCAATTTTTTCTGGGCTTCATTTTTGTAACATATCACAGACACAGGTGACAAGTGTGACCTTCTAGCTCAGATTTTGTTTTAGACCTATTAGCTTCCATTCCATTTCTTTAAGTTGACCGTGTGCACTAAATGACATTCAGTTAATTTTTTTCTGGTCATTGTGGATAAAACTGCCCGAAGACGTTGTATTTCATTACTGAAAAAAATAGGCTCTCATCAGGAGGTCATTAGCATTGATCTAATTATCGTTGACATTATTCAAATGAATTAAATCAAGTAAGCATGTAATTATGTAACTTTTTATAATATTAAATGATGAACATAATAATTGGTACATAATATATTGTGTAACAAGATTGCAAACAGAACAAAAACCAGGGTGGTAATGTTGAAAAATATTTACTGCTGGAAAAGCGACATTTCTTTTATTTTTCCAATTCATTTCAAAGACAGAGCTCTTAGAAATATTGCTTCTTTGCTGTCTCGACATACTCGATTGTAGAGGCTATTATCCATTCGGACTGAGAAGACTGAGATAATATTGAACTGTTAATACATAAAGCTACATTAGACATATTAGATGCGATAAAGTCAAATAGACCGAGTCTGTGATGGGAATCATTAGAAAAGCAATATTACATTTACTTTACCGACGCATGGTTTTCAACTCCCAAAAGGTCGCACTTCATAAGTTGGATATGCAAAAAGGGTGGCGGATAAACAAATTTCCACGCATTGCTGTGGATAAATTGTAGCTACATCACAGACCCATGGCCAAATTTGTTGTGTAAGGTCTCATTTTGAAGCTAGAACTATGCAAAAAGGGTGGCGGATAAACAAATTTCCACGCATTGCTGTGGATAAATTGTAGCTACATCACAGACATAAAGCTACATTAGACATATTAGATGCGATAAAGTCAAATAGACCGAGTCTGTGATGGGAATCATTAGAAAAGCAATATTACATTTACTTTACCGACGCATGGTTTTCAACTCCCAAAAGGTCGCATTTTATAAGTTGGATATGCAAAAAGGGTGGCGGATAAACAAATTTCCACGCATTGCTGTGGATAAATTGTAGCTACATCACAGACCCATGGCCAAATTTGTTGTGTAAGGTCTCATTTTGAAGCTAGAACTATAGACTAAATATATCAATATAAATTGGATCACTACAATATCAGCAACAAACACTACAGCAAATTGAATTGGAAGTTAAAGGGGTGGCGGAGCCGGTGGATACGGGAAATGAAAAAAATGTTAAAATGTGATGTTTAACCCATGATTTTTGTTCATTTAAAGCATTTGTTAATTTAATGTCACTACTTAAATAAAATAAAGTTCATTTATTGTCGAAAACAAACATTTGAAACTATTTCAATGAACCTATATACAATTGAATTATTAATGATCTGCCTAATTATTATATTATATTAAGTCGGAAAAAGTTAGCCGATATATACATTCAAAAACATTTTCCCTCTAATTTCTTTAATTTCAATATAGATTTGGTCTAATTTCACTTTATGCATCTTTTTTAAAGTTGATGTACATTTATTAAAAAAAAGATGTAGGCATGCAGGTAATTATGTTAAGTTAATTAACTTAAATAACAATTAAAACATGTATAATTATGCCATAATATATTATATTATATATGTCATGTACATAAACAAGAATACTGACTATCGGTCTCATATTTCTAGTCAGTTTACATGCAAAGAACAACTACGCCTTATTAAAATTTGACAACTTTGAAAATATTCAACAATTAGCTACATATGCATGTTACCTAAAATCTGCAATCCATCTATATATTTATTAAATTTAGAAAAAAAGTTAATTATTTCATTTGTAAACTTCATTTATACTATTTCAAAGTCTAGTATCATTGCAAAAAAAAACTTTTTCTAATCATGTTGTAATGAATTTGCAAGGTATCTAAGGGTGAGGGTCACTTGTTTGGGGAAAACAAATGCAAAATTAGAACAGATTACATTTTTTTTGTTATGGATGCAAGCATTGATGTTTAAATAATACAACTGCAAATACAAGTGTGATCCAATGTAGCATTAATTTTTTCACCATTTTATGTGCAGAAGGTCCAATTTGAGAAAAAACGCATTTGAAAATTCAAATACCTATAACATATAAAAATAACTTTTTTGACCATTTTTACACTGTTCGTGAAATTGAACCACCTTATGACATGCGATCAAAAGTATTTCACTAAACCTTGAATTCTTTAAACAAAAAATTCTAAAATATAAAGTTTCAATAGTTCAAATGCAAATAAAATCCTATTGAAATATGTTTTTTGTAGGTGGTTGGTAACTTTTATTTAACATCATCTGGATTGAAATACACACCAGTCCCTGGTAAATCAATTAAATGGCCAGGAGGTGCAACTGGACCTCCGAGAGATACACCGCTCTGTGGATTCTACAATGAAAATCCTGAATGTCAACCTGACGGTAAGTAACGACCATGACCAATATTCAACTCATGCAGCCACATTCAAGTACTACTACTACTACTACTACTACTACTACTACTACCACTACTACTACTACTACTACTACTACTACTACTACTACTACTACTACCTCTTCTACTACTACTACTACTACCACTACCACCACCATCACCACCACCACAACCACCATCACTACTACTTCTACTAACACTACTACTACTACTACTATCACCACTACTACTACTACTACTTCTACTAACTACCACCACCTCCACTACTACTGCTACTACTACTTCTACAACAACTACTACTACCATCACCACCACAACCACCACTACTACTTCTACTAACCCTACTACTACCACTACTACTACTATCATTACTACTGTTGCTGCTGCTGCTACTACTTCTTCCACTACTACTACTACTACTATCACTACTTCTACCATTACTATTACTACAACAGCTACTTTTACAACAACTACTACAACTTCTACTACAATTACTGCACTCTTACAACAAGTTAGTCAAATTGACTAGACCAGTAGTCAGCTGGGTGCAACTTTTATGACAATCACTGATAATCACATTTCTGACATAAATTCTTGTCAAAAAAAATTATGTTCTAGTAAAATATGACTAGAAAACAATCAAATATTACTGAAATAACAGTTGCCCCCAGCTGACCATGTAAACTAGTTATTTTTTACTGATTCGTTTTTATAGTGTAACTACTTTTTTTCCCATCACTTCTTCGTATACTTTTTATCTTACTATTGTATTACTACTACTAGTCCTAACTGTACTACTACTGCTCACCTATATAATACTTTAACTATTATTTTATATACTGTTGCTGCACTGGTCGTGGTGACTGAAATGACCACTAACACTAACATCATCACCATCACACTATTTCCCTACACTTCTTCAGACATGTCAGAAGCATTCTGGAAAGTAAAAAAAGATGCAAACATCATTCCATATGTAGACATATTTCAAATATATGATATACAGTGTGTCCCAGAAAAAACGAAACGATGATTTATCATAACCTAATCACAAATACAATAAACAAATTACCTAAAGCTTAGAATCTCCTCTTTCATCTCATATAACTTAGATTATTCCTTATTCACGCATGAGTGAGCAAAAACAATTTGTAGAAAGGATACCAAAAACTCATTTGGCGGGGGTATCTGAATTTCAAAATGAAAATCACATGCCTAAAAGGTTCAATATCTCCTCTTTTATTTGATACCTTAATCACAAAAAATGGTCAAGCAGTAAAAACGTTATGTCCCTCGAAACAATGCTTGTATTTCCATAATTTCATTAAATAACGGTTTCCCACAGAAGCTATCGCATGGTTAACAAAATACTTAATGCATGGCTGATCGTTAACAAAATGGAGTGTCGAGTGAGTTTGCACGCTAGCCTGTAAAACCTATTCATTCTATGAAATTATTGAAATTCAAGCCTTATTTAAAATAACCAGAGCTTTGTTATTTCTGGACCATTTTCTTTAATTGAGGTATCAAATTAAAGAGCAGATATCGAACTTTTAAAAATGTGTTTTTCCTTTTGAAACCCAGATACAGCCCGCCAAATGACTTTTTTGTATCCCCTCTTCAAATTGTTTTTGCTCACTCATGCGTGAATGAGAAATAATCTTAGTAATATCCGATGAAAGAGGAGAATCTAAGCTTTACAATGGTAGGTCATTTGTTTATTGTATTTGTGATTAAGTTATGATAAATCATCGATAAATCTCGGTTTGCTTTTTGTGGGACGCACTGTATAATATATACTCTGTAGTGCAATGTGCCTAAATAATTTATATTGAACAATTCACTATCATCATTATTTTTCTGATATTTGGATTCACTTATCTCACTATACATTTAAGATTACTCTGTAACCTTTGTTTGTATCAGTCTCTCGACTGTTTTCTTGGCAATAAACCGATGAATCTGAATCAAGGTGATAGTAAAATTGCCCCACTTTTGTCATTTAGAAAAAAAATGCATATAAGGCGTACTATGTATTGCGCTTTCCATGATAGTAGATAAAAAATATCCCGCGGCAAATTCATTTATTCAAAAGTAAAGTCCACCCCAGAAATTTGTTGATTTGAATCGACATACATGTATAGAAAATCAACAAGCATAATGCTGACAATTTCATCAAATCGGATGTAAAACAAAAAGTTATGACATTTTTAAGTTTCGCTTTTTTCACAAAGCAGTTATATTCATATCTCAGTGATATGCAAATGAGAGAGTCGATGATGCCCCCACTCATCATTTTTTTTTATTGTGTGAATTATACAATATTACATATTGGACAATAACGACCAACTTGACGTAACCATACGATGTTAAATGATGGTAATTCCACATGTTCAGGGAGGAATGAAACTTTGTTTCACATGACAATGAGGAGAAAATTTGATTTTTTTTTCATATTTCATACAATAAAATACAAAAGAAATAGTGAGGGGGGAATTCATCAGTGTGCTCATTTGCATACCTACCAGGACATGACTAACTGTTTTGTGAGAATAAGCGAAATTTTTAACTTTCTTATTTTACATCCGATTTTGATGAAATTTTCAGTGTAATGCTTGTTGGATTTCCTCCTATTATTCAAATCTACTTTTGGCTAGACTTGTCCTTTTAATTCATTCTAAGTTTTAAATCAATGTAATTAGTTAACATAACACACTCGTCTGTCTAAAGGTTTTCTTTTTTTCTTTTTTTTTTGTTTAGGGAGGCTTTCAACTCTTGCCATTTCTGGGATAGCTGCAGCCTCAGTGATACTCTTATCGGTTCTTATCCTAGTCCTTGTATACAGGTAGGCGTAGTTTTTGTCTCACCTGCATAGCAGAGTGAGACTAAAGGCGCCGCTTTTTCGACGGCGGCGGCGGCGTCAACATCAAATCTTAACCTGAGGTTAAGTTTTTGAAATGACATCATAACTTAGAAAGTATATGGACCTAGTTCATGAAACTTAGCCATAAGGTTAATCAAGTGTTACTGAAAATCCTATTAGAGTTTCATGTCACATGACCAAGTTCACAGGTCATTTAGGATCAATGAACTTAGACCATGTTGAGGGAATCAACATCAAAATCTTAACCTGAGGTTAAGTTTTTGAAATGTCATCATAACTTTGAAAGTTTATTGGTCTAGTTCGTTAAACTTGGACATTAGAGTAATCAAGTATCACTGAACATCTTGTGCGCATTTCAGGTCACATGATCAAGATCAAAGGTCATGTAAGGTCAATGAACTTTGGCCATGTTGGGTTTTTGTTGAATAACCATCATATCTCTGTAAGTTTATTGGTCTAGTTCATAAAAAGTGGACATAAGAGTAACCATGTATCACTGAACATCTTGTGCGAGTTAGAGTAGTTTTCAAAGTCAGCACTGCTGCTATATTGAACCGCGTGTTGCAGGTGAGACGGCCAGAGGCATTCCACTTGTTTAAATGTTGTCATAACTTCGAAAGTATACATTAAGGTTATAGTGTATCACTGAAGATCACATGCTTAAGGTCAAAGGTCCGTTAGGGTCAACAAACTTTGGCCATGTAGGTTTTTTTTTGAGGAATTGTCATAACTTAAAAAGTTGATGGACCTAGTTCATGAAACTTGGACATAAGAGCAACCATGTATCTCTGAATATCATGTGCGAGTTTCAGGTCAGATGACCAAGGTTAAAGGTCACTTAGGGTCAACAAACTTTAGCCATGTTGGGGGTATTTTAGGAATTGTCATCATAACTTTGAAATTTTATGGATCTAGTTCTTGAACTTTGACATAAGAGCAATTAAGTATCACTGAACATCCTGTGCAAGTTTCAGGTCACATGATCAAGGTCAAAGGTCATTTAGGGTCAATGAACTTTGGCCGAATTGGGGGTATTCGTTGAACTACCATCATAACCTTAAAAGTGTATTGTTCTAGTTCATAAAAGGTGGAAATAAGAGTAACCAAGTATCAATGAACATCTTTTGCCAGTTATAGTAGTTTTCAAAGTCAGCACTGCTGCTATGTTGAATCGCGTGATGCAGGTGAGACGGCCAGAGGCATTCCACTTGTTACGTAATTGAAATAGTTACATGAATTACAAGAATGAAATAAACGACCATGACAAGCCTTTAATGTCAGTGAAACGAGCTGTCAGATTCAATTTTTCACAAATTTATTATATTGCAATAATTTTGAAAAGCAGAGAGGATAACATCATTTTCTGATCATTTTAAAGGAAAATGCGTCTAGATGCTGAACTTCTTCGTATGTCTTGGAAGCTGTCTTGGGATGAACTTGTATTTCCGGAAGAAACCAAGTCGGGACAGTCAAAGTTTTCTGGCTCTTTCGTAAGTATAAATAAGGGGAGCTCAACATTTCGAGGTTTCTTTGACCATTTGCAGGTTAGAATGAATGGAGAAAAAATACTCAATTGAATTAAACTGATTGAAAATGAACCTTTCTAAAAATGCTACTTTACACATAAACTTGCAACTACGAGCAAATAACACGTAAGAGATGATTTGCGAATAATAATTATAAACTTTAAGTCAATCCATCAAAAGGTTCCTTTGAATAATTAGAAAAAAAAATCAAGTAGGTATTACACTAAAATTTCACCGAAATCGAAAGTTGAGATGGACTTGGCCTTTAATTTAAGAAGATGATGGACAAAATTAAGATACACACTACGTGATGTCTGCAAAGTGAACTGACCTTAACAATCACATTAGCGACTCTTAAGATGAATATGAAAGATTCCCAGTATAAACCATATAAAAACATCTGTAGGCCTATACAATAAATAATATATCAGGTAAGAAAATAAGTACATGTATTCATAAAGTAACAAAAAATTACGTACATGATATGACATATTTTTTTATTTTATTGTCAGTCTCATTTGCTTTTCAGTTTCCCCGCCGATGTCATGCTTGACAAGAAACACAAGATAAATCTATATATCGTGCATTGGTTGACATTAATCTGATTAGTTAGTTCCCAGCTCCATGGTGCATTCAAGAAAATGAAAGAAAGCGAATGAACGAAAGGGGAGCGAAGTGGAAGAGAACCAAAACCCAGGGGAGAGAGAAGAAAGAGGGTAAATTGGAATTTTCTTCAGATGATTCAAAAAGGAGTGTTTTATACATCTCTCCACTGAATGATGCTATCATAAGTCTATACAGACCAAGATAAAATCAGTGGAGTAGAATCCTATATATTTGCAAGTCACGCCAAGGTGAGACTTTGCATGCACAACGGTTGAAATAATTAGAGTTGTTAGTTTGTTAATACTAAAACACATCTCGATTTGATCAATGTAAAATGAAAGTTGTCAGATTGTAACATGCTTAAGGTCTATGTCAAAAAAATCTTACACATTATCTTCATTCAAACTTCCTCTTCATTCGAGATATCACACTCGATAAATTCTAAATGAAATAATTTGAAATGAGTCGATCTGTTTTATTGATGTATATGAACAAAGATTTCGAGAAATTCCAAAGTTGTTTCGTGCATGAAACGAGTAAGAATAGACTTTCTAGATTGGAATAAAGATTAAAGGGAACTTCTTTATCATTCTATACCGGTAGAGGACATGCACTTATTATTACGACCGAATTTTCCAAGAATCAGTCTGGGAAAATAGTCATAATTGCAGTCTTCTTTTTTCATCTTTGCACTTTTTATTCGTTTCAAAATCAATCAAAATATACAAAACATGTATTGCATTTTAATTTACCACACCATCGACAAACTGTGTGTTTCATAAAAATATCGTAGATAAATTGTTGCTTATATACTTAAAAAAAAAAGACTTGTACCCGGCGACCCTGCTGACAAGAGGATCAGTTGACCGAAGTGAAAAAAGTCCATTAATACCATGCAATATGCAATATATATATATATATATATATATATATATATATATATATATATATATATATATATATCGATTTTCATAATTTTTTAGGGGTTATCAGAGATATTTCCATTTTCAAACATTATATCAGGGCAATTAGGTAATTTAAAGTGAAGGCCCTTTCAGACGGTGACTGCAATAGAAGACCGGATATTAAGTCGCCGTCTCAAGGTAGAAATTTCCTCCAACATCCATCAGATGAGATGAACCTCTTTGAACATTTTACAGTTATATTTTTGTTTCATTATTATGACAGGTAACCTCCATTGGACATGGAACATCACATCAGAGACAGATGTTCGCAACTGTAGCCAACTTTAAGGTATGTTTAATGTATTTGGCAATTGAGGAAAATCATGCCGGAAATTTGAGGACGGTATGAGACAAATTAAAACCAAATCGAATGGGCCCCAACCTACACAACACTTGCAATCTGCAACATGTATACACTTCATATCAGTGAAATATTCCTGGGATTCATATTATCCGTCCTTTTGTCAGAGGCTATTTCCAGAATGTTATGAAAATCAAACAGAATGCGTCAGCCTTTTCGGTCTCGGATTCTGTGTGTGGAAAGCGGACAATCGAATGGAATATTGTTTTCCAAGCTCAGTCTGTCTCCGCCGACGTATTGCAAAGAAATAGGATTTGTATATCTCTCTTTTAAGTAAAATGTTGAAATACTGATAAAATAAACTTTTCGGGATTTGTACACAATGAAGTGTCTTTGACGTTTGATTATTTTCATTCAATCATGATAAAGCAATAGTTAGGTAGCGTGTATTGGCTGTTTTTTTTTTCTTAATTCGAATAGGGTCGACTGGTGATGATCAGGAGGATTGAGAAAACAAACTAGATTTAACTCGGGATGTACTAAAAGAACTTAATTATGTAAGTATTCTATCATTTAATACTAAATCCTGCTTTAACAATAGGCGATATTTATTTAAATTCATTTGTAATCACAATGATACTTATGTAAAGTGCATTGGAAAGCAAAGAGGACGTTAAATTCAAATAAAATGGACCTGTGCTTGTTTGGTTATTATTTATTTAGAGCTGAACATATCTCTTTTTAAAATCTGAATACACTGCTCTCTTGACTTTCGTCGTGTTTGTCTTTTTTCATAACTACCAATTTGTGACACGAAATATAACACAGAACCAACCAGTGGTAAACTGTTAAAATAAAATTTCATATTTATTTAAAAAAAGACGCAATATCAAGAAAGTCTTGAATATTCTCTTTACGAAATACCCATTACCATTAGTCGAATCGAAGAGTAATTTCCGTCCCATGATTTATGTAATGGAAACAACAATAAAATTTCATTTACTTAGGCTCGGAGTATCAAGGACAAACCTCATGTTTTATATAGGTTAGTTTGTAATTCCTAATCTTACGAATCGATGGATGGTAGGCCTAAATTGCGACGCGTGTTTGGCTGAACTCAATTACATCACATTTCTCACGTGTTGCTGCAGTTGTTCATTTATGTAAGAAGTATTAAAATGAATATCAAGTACATGTATGTGGCACGTGTACAGTCGATAGTCAAATCTCCTCAAATTTGTAAGGAGTAAATATTGATGCGCGATATGCATGCACAATGCATTGACCACAATCTGAATACTTTCTTCTAAACCTGTCACATCGCTGTTCTCTTCACCATGAGGGAGGGATC
The DNA here is from genome assembly GCF_018143015.1 of Lytechinus variegatus. NCBI lineage: Eukaryota > Metazoa > Echinodermata > Echinoidea > Temnopleuroida > Toxopneustidae > Lytechinus > Lytechinus variegatus. Next base: position 546,706 of record NC_054742.1, read on the forward strand.
ATTATGCAATGCAAACATGTCAGCGAATCTTGATTTTAAAACGTAAGGAAGCTATGTTGTAATGACGGAACAAGTAGATTTTTCTATATGCTAAAACCCGGTGTAGAGCTCTGAATTTCGCTGAGATGTTTTGCGCCATAACAATAAATTTTTCCTATCATTGTATGTTTGTACACCACAGATGCGTCAAGTGGAGCACAATAACCTCGTTCGTTTTGTGGGCGCATGCGTTGATGCCCCAAACATTTCAATAATTTCAGAGTACTGCCCCAAAGGAAGTCTTCAGGTATGATATGTATCAATCTGTAATACCTGATTTAGCTTACCACATTTTTCTTTAAAAAAAAATATATACACACACACACACACACACCCTCACACACATAAATATACATGTATATATCCATATCAGGGTGACCAGATTTCACAAAATGAAATACGGGACAATCGACAAAAAAGAACAAAGAGGGCTACACAGTGTTAGACTTGTAAAAAAATATTAAGAATTAGAAAGGAGGGTGAAGGAAAGAGTGAAGGAGAGAAGGAAAAGAAGAAAAAGATGAATTGAGAAGAAAAACTGAAAGGGCCAATGAAGGAAAACGATAAAAAAGGAACAAAAGAACGTTCGAATGAAAGAAGGATGAAAGAAAGCATAAAAGAGAAAAAAAGTTTTCCGTCATTCTTTAAATTGAATATAACAAAAAAATAATAAAGGAAGGGAAGATGAATAAATGTGTGAAAGAAAAAATAAAGGAGGAGAAAAGAAAGAAGGAATGAAGGAAAGAAAAATGTTTCCTTCATTCTTTGAAAGAAAGAAACACACAAAGAAAGAAGAAAAACAGGAAGGGGGAAGAAGGGAAGGGAGGTAAAGAAACAATAAGGAAAAAGAATTAGAAGGAAAAATAAAATAATGAAAGAAAGAAAAGAGGAAAGAGAAACTTATTCGATCCACATTCATTTGTTTAATAGGCCTACTGATTTACGAATAAGGAATGTAATTAAACGTGTAAATCTTTCTTTACATATTTTTGCTTTTCAACTAATAATCGTTTTGTTGTTGTAGGCTCTGAACTATTTCGTTCGTTTCAATTTCTTTTCAGGACATCGTGGAAAATGAGGCTTTACAACTCGACAATATGTTTAAGAATTCTCTCATTACTGATGTTATGCGTGTAAGTACGATTGTTTAGTTTGTTCCTAACATAAAGAAACGTAAAAAAAAAACAATCATGTCCATACCGTTTTCGGCCACCTGCTTGTCTCTAGCTTTCTTTATGATGACGGCGACGATGATGGTGAGGATAATGATTATTTTTAAAGTAAAGAAATTTATAACACGGCATTCATGAAGATGATATTAATCTGCACCGGTATACACTCTAAAAACACTGAGTAAAATTTTACCCCATATTAGGTAAAAAAAGTAACTTATACATGTTTGCTGCTGGGTAATTTTTTTAGCCCATACTGGGCCAAATGCAGGTTTTAAGGGTAATTTTCAATGCAACATTGCGTAAAACTTACAAAATATTTGGTATCTTTTTATCAAACCGACAAGCAAGTATACCCATTTTACCCAATAATGGGTAAACTTTTTTTTAAAAGTGTAAATACACAGGATTGTAGCTCATTAACGAAGCTAGGGGAAAATATACATCTGTGGCTCATGAAAAAAAATTGTCGATATTAGCTTTACTGCATGGAATTACAATGTCAATCTTGATCATTCTAGGGACTGCACTACCTACACAACAGTGTTATCGTTCTTCATGGTAGACTATCATCATCAAACTGCGTGGTCGACAGCCGGTTCGTTCTCAAGCTCACTGACTACGGACTCGCCACATTTAGAGACATCGATAACAGCGAAGATCATTCGGCAAAGAACCCACAGAGTAGGGCTTTCCATTTTTTTTAGAATACGAGAGATTGGACAGATTTGCCTGGTGCCATCAGTTTGTAAACGATTTTGGTAGAGAATTAAATAGGGAAAGCACCAAAGCTCAATAGAATAGCATAAATCACGAGTCAGTCACTGTTCCATACCCAGAATGCATCAATGCAGTCATTATAGGAATAGAAATCAGTACACAGTTGTGGGTATGTTTCCTTACAACATTCATAGCCCATATAATGTTCCCAAGGTACTTTCCTGACAAAACATTCATATTTTCGATTAAATAATATACAATTGTAATTTAATCCAAACTTCCCAATGTTTTTTGTTAAGTATGTTCATCGAGATTTTGAGCACAGGAGTCTTTTTCAGAATTTCCATGGTATATTATGATCGACGTCTTTCCCTAGTTAGATATTCCGTCATCCGTATATTACCATTGTATTGTTCAGTGATTCAAACTTCTCGATACACAGTGCGTATCAAAAAACCCCAAAAAGTTTACACCTTGAAAAAGCTCTGGAAGTTACAAAAAATATACAACATGTGGGTCAGTTTTTCAAGTATATTCTTTGGTTTGGGTCTCATCTATCCAATGAAAGTAATTTTTTTTGACAGAATGTTACACTTGAATGCATGGGTACTGTCCATTTTTGTGAATCTCGCAGAAATCTGTTTGCGCAGAAATGTTCGTTTTGACGCAGTGTAAAGGGTAAATCAAACTTACCCTACGAAACATTTCTCATACATTTCCCTTGCACTTTAAGTCAATTGAAAAAAACGGATACATTCAAGCATTTTGTGACAATTTTGCCACCCGAATTAAATTTAACTCTTAGTAAGCACATCTTTTACCCATTTTGAACTAGACCAATACACTTACAGAGATGTGATGGCAATTCAACAAACACCTCCAAAATAGCCAAAGTTCATTGTCCTTACATGACCTTTGACCTTGATCATGTGACCTGAAACTCGCACAGGATGTTCAGTGATACTTGATTACTCTTATTTCCAAGTTTCATGAAACAGATCCATAAACACACAAAGTTATGATGGTAATTCAACCGATACCCCATTATGGCCAAAGTTCATTGACCTTTGTCCTTGGTCATTTGAGCTGAAATGCGCACAGGATGGTCAGTGATATTTGATTACTCTTGTGTCCAAGTTTAATGAACTAGACCAATATACTTTCAAACTTATGATGGTAATTCAACAAATACCCCCAATTTGGCCAAAGTTCATTGACCCTAAATAACCTTTGACCTTAATCATGATACTTGAAACTTGCACAGGATATTCAGTGATACTTGATCAACCTTATGTTTAAGTTTCATGATCTAGGTTCAAATATTTTCTAAGTTATGATGACATTTTAAAAACTTAATCTTAGGTTAAGATTTTGATGTTGATTCCCCCAACAAGGTCTAATTTCATTGACCCTAAATGACCTTTGACCTTGGTCATGTGACATGAAACTCAGGCAGGATATTAAGTAATACTTAATTAATCTTATGGCCAACTTTCATGAACTAGGTCTATATATTTTCTAAGTTATGCTGTCATTTCAAAATCTTAACATTCGGTTAAGATTTGGTGTTGACGCCACCGGAAACGCGGCGCATATATATGGCCTCACTCTGCTATGCTGGTGAGACAAAAATACGGGCAATTCATATCTTTATTGCCCCATGTTCCCTCCATTTGTTGCTGATGAAACATGGCACAGAGCCTTAATATTTCTTGATTTCTGGTTCACAGAAATGCTATGGAAATCTCCCGAAATACTGAGATCACCCGATCAACAGCCAACTCAGAAGGGCGACATCTATAGTGTCGGTATTATCATGCAAGAAATCGTCTCAAGAGCGCGCCCATTCGAGGAAGAAAGAAACACAATGGAAATAGATGGTAATGAAAATACTCATAATCACATAGAAATTTATTACCCTTGACTCAACATGCTCAAGTTAGTAACCCAGCTCTGTTTCCTGGTCCTATCTTCCCATCACTATGCCAGTGGGATAGTGTTTTTTAGGGACTATACTGACTATAACGCATCATGTTGGCTATTCAAATGCACTGCTGATGCTGAAATTGGACATGAAGGAAACAAAAAAGAAGGGTGTGAAAGCAATACAAAAATACAGATCTAGTAGTGTTTTAACTGAAATCAATGATTTATTTTCTTTATTTTCATCTTAACCGCTCGTTATAATAGAAGTACAATTTATTAGTATTATTCTATGTTTACAATTGTTATGCTTTAATTGAGATGATCGAGAATGTTTGGAAATCATTATTTTACGTGATTTTATATTTTTATAGAAATCATTAAGAAGCTGAAAGAGACGAATGTGCCCCCTTTCCGTCCTAAGATTGACCCTCAAATGTGTACTGATGAAATTCGGTCTATCATACAAGCATGTTGGCAGGAAATACCAGAGAATAGACCAGCAACTACGGATTTACTGTCAAGCATGAAGAAAATCAACAAGTAAACTTATACTCTCAAGCCAGGCTGACACTTGCACGACTTTTGGCCACGATTTTGTCGTGGCAAGTCGTGCCATTTTGGGGCACGAACTGGGAGGCTCCCGCACTGTTTACGACTTGTTCACGCATAGTTTACGACAAGTTCACGACGAGTTCACGAATACGTGCCCGTCAGTGTCCACATTGACACGAATTGGCACGACGAGTTCACGCATAGTTTGCGCATAGTTTACGCACTTCCCGCATTGACACGACGAGTTTGCGCAATTCGGACGGTGTCGTGCTGAACTATTCGTGAACACGACTTGAGCTGTTCGTAAACTATTCGTGACAGTTGTGGCATGGCGCGCACTGCCACGCACTAGCATGCATCCTCCCGCATCGTCCCGACGAATTCACGACGAGTTGACGAACAGTTTGCGCATAATTCACGACCCGGTCGCTAAATTTTGTCGTGACCAAAATTTTGAACATTTCAAAATTCTCGTCCCGATATGGCACGCAGTCACGACGTGTCACGACATGTTTACGCACACTTCACGCCAGTTCACGACTAGTTTGCGCACTAGCACGACTTGAGTCGTGCCAATGCGTGACACAAAATCGTGCAAGTGTCCGGCATAGTTACACTCAAACGCATTTCGATTATGATGCCAGCCTGACACTTGCACGATTTTGTGTCACGCATTGGCACGACTCAAATCGTGCCAGTGCGCAAACTAGTCGTGAACTGGCGTGAAGTGTGCGTAAACACGTCGTGACATGTCGTGACTGCGTGCCATGTTGGGACGAGAATTTTGAAATGTTCAAAATTTTGGTCACGACAAAATTTAGCGACCGGGTCGTGAACTATGCGCAAACTGTTCGTGAACTCGTCGTGAACTCGTCGGGACGACGCGGGAGGAAGCGTGCCAATGCGTGGCAGTGCGCGCCATGCCACGACTGTCACGAATGGTTCACGAACAGCTCACGTTGTGTTCACGAATAGTTCAGCACGACACCGTCCGAATTGCGCAAACTCGTCGTGCCAATGCGAGAAGTGCGTAAACTATGCGCAAACTATGCGTGAACTCGTCGTGCCAGTTCGTGTCAATGTGGACACTGACGGGCACGCATTCGTAAACTCGTCGTGAACTTGTCGTGAACTATGCGTGAACAAGTCGTAAAACAGTGCGGGAGCCTCCCAGTTCGTGCCCTAAAATGGCACGACTTGCCACGACAAAATCGTGGCCAAAAGTCGTGCAAGTGTCAGCCTGGCTTCAGTCGATCGGATGCGCGCATTTAGCTTATTTTTCTGTTTGATTTTTTTTAATGATTAGATGTGATTAAACCATAGAGATATATACTTAATAACGCCTAATTACATGTAGTATACATCTCTATGGATTAAACACATATATTTCTGCAACTGCTCATTGTGCTAATAATACTATTTTTGTTAGGTTATGTGTGTGCAAAGCGAAAATAATGCGTAGGACATGTAGGATACACTATGCAGTCGTGAGGAGGTGCTTCCAAACTTCGCTGGGATATACATGCCGCATAATTATAATTCAGTCGTCGTCTATAATTTGCATAACAATGTATTTCGAATTGCTGTATTTCAAAGTAGATTGAGAAAGGTAGCCCCCAAGAGACAAAAAAAAATGTATACAAAAAAGGGTAAATAATGTCTAACAAAAATGAAGAAAAGTAAAATAGTAATAATTATTCTTATAAACGCGCACACTAATACACTAAGCTACAATCAAGACAATCAAGACCATGAATTAGTCTTCTAATAAACTTCTAAAGAGGAAGCATGAGTGAACCATAATAGCTCTATGAGTGAACGTATATCCGCTATCATACACTATTCATGCTATTAATCTCAAAATAATTTTGTCAGGCATCTTGCTGGTGGAAACATCCTTGACAACTTGTTGAGTCGCATGGAACAGTATGCCACTAACCTCGAATCATTGGTGGAAGAAAGAACAGCCGCGTTCTTAGAGGAAAAGAAGAGATCAGAGACCCTCCTCTATGAAGTCCTACCAAGGTATAGATACTGGAATATGTAGGTCTATGCTAAAACAAAGCTAGAGAGACAGAGTGGGGGAGGGGGGGGGGTAATAAAGAAGCAGAATGAGGGTGGGTACGGACAATTTTAATGAATTCTTCGCAGTAGTTTAGAACTCATCATTGACCAATTTCAAAACCATAAACGTAGAATTTTATGGATTATGTCGAGTTCTGTTCCCCGTCCGCAATTTTGATAGATGATAAAAGAAGCATAAACATGAGAAATGAATGTTCGACGAAAATCCATCAAAAGAGTTGTACATTTTTATTCATTTATTTTTTAAATACAAATTTCACTTTAATTGTAAGCAGCTCCCTTACCGATATTGTCTATCATAAAAAACAAATTGATGGTTTGCGATGATTCAAATTATTTATTTCATAGAACTTACATTCAATGCACAAATAAACCGCTTTCAATTTCCCGAGAAAATGGTCTATTTTGAAATGAAATACATGGCGTTGTTATGATGGAGCAGCTACACGCAATCATGTCATGTCACAAAATTACAAGGCTGAATACAACTCTGTAATTCTTTGTTTGATTTTGCCAATATATACTTAATGGATATGTTTCTCTGATTCTCTGATTTCATTCAATCGATCATGGCTTGCTCTTATTAAAAATAATTCAGTGAAAAAAAACTCAAGAGAAAATCTTATAACCAGTTGGATTTGAACATGTCATCTATCTGACGACAGCGTTGTACAATCCCGAGAAACAACTATCTCAACTTCCTTGATTTATTCTGAATTTGAATAGTCGCCATTCAAAACAGACTGGCTTGATGGAGATGTTGGAATAATAGAAAAAAAAATGATGTATAGCTCATCAGATCAGATCCAGGCCTGTAACCAGGGTTTTCAATTAGGAGATTCAATTCCCCATCTCTCTTTTCTTCTCCTTTTCATCCCCTAGAATCCTTTGACTTCAACTTAACCTATGATTGAACTACACTGAATGTAAAAAATGACAATTCAAATCATTGGAACAACAACAACAAAAAGAAATAATGTATGTAGGTTTCAAAGTGAAGTTCCGGGATTTACTTTTCGTCCTTTATCAGATCTGTAGCCGAGCAACTCAAACAAGGGTCATCAGTGAATCCAGAGTCTTATGAAAGTGTGACAATCTACTTCAGTGATATCGTAGGGTTCACATCTATCTCAGCTGATAGCACACCACTACAGGTAAACAATGTAGATGATGAACACTGTCAATTCATTGAATAATGAAACAGCTTGCGAAGACAAGCTCATACCGCTTTATCTTGTTAGAAACGCGATGGATTAGAGCGCCCTCAGTTCATCACTGAACATGCTGAAGGCTCTTTTTAATTTTAATATGAAATTCGTGACGTGAAGAATAAATGTTAGATTGGTTTTGTTATTAATAGACATAGCTTAATATTGAGTATGTAGAGTATTATGAGTTATTGAAATCCATCCCCATTTTTGTGAGAATGAAATTTAAAAAAATAATGAATAAACAGGAAAATGAGATTCGATTCTAATTAGGTACATGTAATTGATTGATAATATTGGCTCTTCATTATTACCTCTTAATAGAACTCCTTATTTTGCTTTAACAGTAAATCCTAAATTGTAAACATTGTATATGTATGCAATTTCTGATGCATTCTTTTTATTTGGGGCCATCTCAAATTTTGCGGAAATAACTGCCAGTGTTTCAATTACTAATAAAAAGCATAGTAATCAATCTGTAAAGCTTATTTCCGGTGTACGTGTGTATTTTACCTTCAATTAGTCAAGAATAAACCCTTGAAACAAGAAAGTAAGATTGTCTGGAAAAAAAATCTTCATGGCGTTAGTGATTACAACATTTAACTGTTCGAAACGTGTTCTTATACACTCATTCCATTTCAAACTACCATTGATCTGTTTCTTGGATTTTTCTGTTTTATGCGATTCGCCTGGATTTAAGCGTCCCTCTCTTCTTCTTCAATTTTCATTCAGAAGATTCCTAATATAACGATGTAAAACACTCCGTTCCTCGGGTAGGACGTTAAATAGAGACCCCGAGTAGAGGAGAGTCACCACCTTTGCACATTAAAAACCCAGTGTGTTCTTAATATGCAAAGATGGGTTCAACCAACTACACTATTCGTATAGGGAACATCGATGTAGTGGTCAACCTGCATCACACCAATCAGTTATATCGGGAGGAGAGACCTGTGTGTCATAGTGATTTAATTCAGTTATTTTTTCGCCTCATATAGGCACAGTTGATGCCAAAAAAAATAATAATAATAATAATAAACAATAATAATAATAATGATAATTATAATGTTAATAATAATAATACTTGTGATAATTATAACAACAATAATAATAATGATAATGGTTATGATAACAACAATGAAAATAATAAATGCGTTCATTTCTCGTTCTACAGGTCGTCACTTTGCTCAATGACCTCTACACATGTTTTGATAGTATCATTGGAAATTTCGACGTTTATAAGGTAGAAAACATGATATAATTAACATTTTTGGCGCTTTTGCCCTTTAATTCGTTGTTCTACACATACACACGTTCGTATAACATGCTTATATGATTTAACTAATGTATATGATTAAAATATTTCCATTCAACTGATGCAAGTAAAAAGAGTAATTTAAATCAAATTCCTTGCTCAAAGGTAATCTCTGGATCAAACCCGGGTAAAATAAAAAAGGGCCAAGGGATTTCAATATTAGATGGAAAATGGCGAATATGATTGTGTTCCTCTTCCTCTACCATCTCTGCTTTCATCTCCTTTAATACAAGCAAGCTATTCATCAATAGTGGTATCCAGTTGGGCAGTGAGCCAACCATTTTGAGCGAGCACTATGAGCGAGCCAAAATATGGCACTAGTGCCCCATGCCCCCTATCTAGTATAAACCAGTAATGGCAGAAAATTCTGATCAAAATAAGAGATCCATTCGTTTTATCAGGACGTTTTAGCACCACTGTTACTTCTAACACTTGCATTGCTCTTCACAATAAGGAGAAATAATTTTGTTTTAGGTTAGTAGAAGCTTAATCGTTGTTTTAATGGAGCAATAAAATTTAGCAAGGAGCATTTTCTTGTACATAAGCCTTTATTTCTATATGAGGAAATAAATGTGATCATAATCCCTTATACTGCTGACATCGGTCAGATTTGGAATCGGTTTCGTATGTTACTGCAACATTAGTCGAAGCAAACACTATAAATCCAACGATGGTTACTTTTCTAGGTTGAGACAATCGGTGATGCGTACATGGTGGTGTCTGGTCTACCTATCAGGAATGGGATTCAACACGTCAAGGAGATTGCTTCTATGGCACTGTCTCTAGTCAGGGAAGCATATAAATTCAGAATCAGACATAAGCCGGAAGAGAAACTCCTTCTCAGGGTCGGAGTTCACTCAGGTAAACTGTCCGGGTCAAATACCAGCAATTCTTTCCACAAAGGCTTGTGTGTTGATTATTTAATACATGTGAAAAGGACAAAAAGGACATTTTGGCACAATCCAAACAAAAATTATTTGCCAGATAGTAGTACACTAGACTTCAAACCATTAGATAAAGATAAAAAAGGGGAAGGTTATCATATTTTGTTCTCACTATGATCAAAGAAACAGACCCTGGGAAAACCTGTTTAGTTTTATCGTGGACTTAAGTCCATGGTTTTGTACATGCAGTGGTTGGGACCTTGAAGTTCTCATAAAATCCAAGTAGGACGAAATGCTGCCCTCTTGTGGTATAATGTGTGTGTGATTGCGTTTGGGGTTTTTACTTACTTTTTTTTTGTTCTAAACCATTAAATTCATTTCACTGTGTTTATACGAAAACTGGTGTTTGCATAATCCGTATGATTTAATATTCCCACCAACAAGAATACATAGTCAGGTTTAGGGGACACCAGGCTGAATCGTTGCATTGCTTACATTGTATATTCCCTTGTATTGATTTGTATGGATATTATTTCATAATTGTGTAATATGTTGAGTCGAAATGAAGTAAAGGAAACTTGAAACTTAAACCTGAACAGGCTGGTATATATATGACTAAGTCTAACATGTCTCAAACATATTTCACCCTTCAAGGAAGTCATGCAGTATTGAAATATCAGTACGTTGAGTACTGTATGTCTGTCACACAATATTATCTGCTCTGGCTAGATAGATCTAGATCGGACGCTCACAAAAGCAAATGGCTTAAATGAAAATGAAAAAATAGAGATAAGGATACATAAAATGGAAGAGGGGAAATTAACGTAAAATCGATACTTAAAACCATTATTGTTATCAAAAAAATATATTAGCCTCGTTAATTCATCACCAAATGTACTTATCACCAAGTAGATTGCCCATTCCTTTAGTACATTACATCACCGATGTCTGGAACGATAGGAAAAGGCTTCTTATAAAAAGTAAGATACAATTACTATTAAGCACTATTTGCCCTCCAAAATGACTTATTGTTTCCATATCTACTACTTCTACTATATGGGTAATCATTTGCGGGGATTTCTTGATACTTTTTCGAGGGTGGGGATGAGATAAGACGACTCTCTCCGATTATGCATGTTGTACACAATTCTGAATTCGGAGGGGGGAGGGAGAAGTCGACCCCCGCCCCCGGGATCGCCACTAATGCTAATACCGCTATAATATACTATTGTACTGCTGCTGCTGCTGCTGCTACTACTATACTCCTACTACTACTACTACTACTACTACTACTACTACTACTACTACTACTACTACTACTACTTCTACTACTACTACTACTACTACTACTACTACTACTACTACTACTACTACTACTACTACTACTACTACTACTACTACTGCTGCTGCTGCTGCTGCTGCTTCTACTACTACCACTACTACCACTACTACACTACGGCTACTTCTACGACTCTTACTACTACATGTATATACTACTACTAAGTAGTAGTTGAAGAAGTAGTAACTACTTAATTCTTCTTCTTCTTCTTCTTCAACTTCTTCTATTTCTTCTTCTTCTATTACTCCTACTGCTGCTGCTACTATAGTACTACTAGCATGACTAGTACTCCTCCTCCTCCTACTACTACAAAACCACGTGTTTACCATGATAATATTACGAAATATGATCATTCAAGGTTAAAGGGATGATCCAGGTTGGAGATACTTATATCTCAATAGATAAAGTAAACTTCACAGAGCAAAATGCTGAAAATTTGATCAAAATCGGATAACAAAGTGATTGAATTTTCAAGTTTTGCATCATTCCGTTGAAACAGTTCTAGGCATGTCTTCATGAATATTCATTAGGTGGGCTGATGATGTCATATCCCCACTTGTTCTTTGTATTTTACTATATGAAATTAGGTTTATTCAAAATTTTCTACTAAGAACTAAAGCAGTTGGACTGACAAAAAATAATGATCAAGTTACTTAGTTACTTATTGCCGCAACTTATTTCATCATAATGGAGACAGATCATTTACACATGTATGGAAAAATGAATCAAATGTGATTTCATGTGATAACATATAAGAAAAAAAGGAAAGTGGGTGATATGGCATCATCATATTCATGATGACGCGCATAAAACTGTTTTCACAAGATATTGATAAAGTTTAAAATTCAATAACTTCGTTATTTGTTGTCCGTTTTTGATGAAATTTTCAGCATTTTACTCAGTGAATCTTACTCTATTTATTTAGATATATATTAGTATTTTCAGCCGGGAGTATCCCTTTAATCAATGTGTATTTTTAAATTAAACCCCAACAATGTGCAGGTGCTTGCGTAGCAGGTGTGGTAGGTCTACGTATGCCTAGGTATTGTCTTTTTGGAGATACGGTGAATACAGCCTCACGTATGGAGTCTACAGGCCAAGGTAAACCCGTTGTGTCTCCTATGATTAAAGTTTGATTTTTAGAGTCATGATATAACGTTATATCACATTCAACACACAAAAAAGACCCAGACTAACCAAATTAATGCATTATTTCGAATGGTATATAGAGTCAGTGGGACGGAACAAGTTTTTGCGTGGTTGCAAATAACGCTGACTGATCATAACTGATAGGCGATTCATGTTGCCTGGAGTATTTTGAACGCAATATTTATTTAAATTGAAGTCAAATGATTGAATAATAACAATAAGAATGACGTTGAGCATGTGCCATTGTCATAGGCCCCTGACTACACTATGGAAGTCTGGGGTTCGGCACGGCCCTTGAGCTAGGCAACAACAATGCTCATATTGTCTTCCATCAAAGAGATGTAAAAAAAAATACTGTAACCAGCCACATCCAAAGCAACAATAAGTCGCCTAATATGACTTTTGAGATTTTTCTGAGTTAAAAATAAACGAAACGCATTCTAAGCAATTAAGTGATGCATAACCTGTCAAAATTTATTAAAAACAAATTCAGTGAGATCTTTAAAAAAAATAAGGAGAAAATAACGTCTGAAGTTCAAGGTTCACATAAGCATGAGATGTGCATACTGTGCAATCTCGGTGAAACCTCCAAGCAGTCTGAACAAAATGTGTCAAAAGAACTATTGTATCCTATTTTTATTCAAATTTACAATTTGAATATTTAACAGATTTATATTCACTTCATTTGAAATTTCAACAGTATTAAAGAAAATAGTTACTCTCTCAGTTAGACTATTAATTTAATTTTGCTTTTTGAAGACTGAATCACTATTTTGGCTATTAGAGGTACTGATACTGAAAATGACAAAACAATATAATCCAAATAAAGAATTATAATAAGCGAGAGAGATATTCAATTCAGCATCAATGAACCGGGATGAGCACGAGGGGGGGGGGGGGCGACAGTCGCCAAATGTCTTCAGTATCATATTTCCTCGATACTATCGTAGAACATGGGTTTATTCCTTTCAAATGCAAGATGAAAAGCGTTAGATGTCGTTTTGTTATATATCATTATGGTAACTACTATTTACTCTTTCTGTTTCATAGCAATGAAAGTTCACATTAGTGAGTCGACAAAGACTTTGCTTGATACATTCAAGAACTTTGAGACAGAACCCCGTGGTGAGGTAGTCCTGAAGGTAATGGTTGTTTGTGTGTCTCTCATCTTACCAATGTTTTGCTTTGCCAAGTATTATTGAAGATTTTGGCAATGTTTCAAGGAACAAAATAATATCTTTATTCAAACAGTATCAGATGCAGGAATTCGAGGGAAATGATTTCTTTTTTAAGTAACGCTTGTTCTGTTTAGCTCCGGATGGCCTATGGTCGTAATTGGATCACAGACAGCTTGAAAGCTTTAAAGATCCTTGCGCCCTGTTTACAATAAAAACACAATTAACTTACTTTATGCTCCTTAAGTTATTGAAAGGGAACATATTCACTTTTATATGTATTTCTTTCCTCATTCTGTAAGCTTTGTACATATACTAGAGCTATAATGAATTTAATTTGTCATTGAAATTAATTGCGAATTTAAGAGGGCACTATAAGTCTTTCACAAAATCCGGAAATACAAAGTTCTGGCAGCAAAGTGTCTGTCACCATCTGAACAGTTAGGAACGATTATTATTCGCAGACTTAACAAGAAAATATGAATAATGATGTTCCCCTTTCTCTTTGCAGGGTAAAGGCTCTCAACGAACATATTGGTTGACTGCCCAAGCATCTACAAGCTTTACAACCCACTCCGTTCCTGATATTGAAGTCTAAGAAGAAGTAAGGGCGGATCTAGGATACCAATGGGGGTGGGGCGGTGGGGGGGGGGGTCTGACAAGCAAAACAAAATGCTTCTGTTTCCCATTAGATCTGCACATTCTAAGCAGTTATGATTAAAAAAGGGATAATTTGTAATTGATTGTCATATAATGATTAATCATTCAAACAGCGAGCATTTAATAATTCATGGCAGGGGTATCATTATTGTTTATTCCCTCTTTCTCCAAATCAGTCTTGATCATGGATTATTATTATTTAATTCTCGATCGATGTTCTTCATGCAGTTGATGTCCGAGTGTGTTTACGTGTATTCGTTACATGTAATTATGCAGGTAAGGAAATTGCATTCAAGTAAAAAATAACTTCCTTAACTTCATCCGCCTTCTGAGTGTATATGGGTCAAAGGCATTACAACCAGAATAGGCATGTCTTTCAATCTGTATTTGACGATACAGCTTTTAACGCAAAGTCTTATTTAAATACATTTTACATAATTTGCTACGAATGTGTTTTTTTTCATAAAAACTATCTCAGAAATTAGATCTATACGTATTCCACACAATCGAAGTAATATTCCGATACTATCACTGGATGTACAAGTGTCTTTATTTGAATGGGTATTCATCTCTATTGACACATGCAAAAGATCTGTTCTTTATTGACCTTCATGACGATTACTGCTCGTTTTGAAGCTTTTCGATTAATCAGACTTTTGAATCCTGATCTTTTCGTGATGGTATTATCATAACAAGCATGGTATCATTTAAAGAGAATTGAATGATCTTTTGAGATCTTTTGAATGTTATTAGATATGCAATGTGTAAAATTGGTAGTTGGGAGCAATTAATGGCCAAACGCAGATTTCCAAACATTTTTTGAGGGGTTTTAGTAAAATATCAGTTTCATCAAAAACGTTACTTTCTCTAGGTAAATGTGGGGGCCAGTCCCATTTTTTTTCTTCTTGTGTTCTTTTTCTTTTTGCCTTAATACATCAGCACTCCGATATGTCCGATGTATGAAAAGACGTGTCAGATGTTTTATCCGACAAAGTCTATTTTATCCGATCGTTCCTACCGTCCTTATAAGCCAATAAAATATAAGGAAAGTTGTCGACAAAATGCTGATCAAACGCTCAATCGGAGACTATACAATAAGGTTCAAAACCTCTCAAAATATCCGCTAAATTAATGACATGACTTTGATGTAAAGTGTATCGAATGATATTTACTATTATTAACCGTATCAGACATCTGAGCAGGGCAAATTTATTACATTATTGCTTGCTTAAGACTAAATTGATATCACCCTCGTCTGCGACTTGGGCGATATAAATCTAGTTTGATCGATATATGTCGTATCGCCCCGAGACCAGTCAATATTGCTTAATTATTATTTTTAAATATGTAAATAAGTGGGCGAATTCAAATTCATTTATTTCACATCTCTTAAAAACAAGGTAAAATACATAGTATATACATTTGAAGCAGGTACATGTGAATTAAACTAGAGACTATGATTACAGTGTTATAGATGTAACAAATTCAATTTGTGGTGAATAGTACTTGCGTGCACGAATAATATCCATGTGAAAAGTAGGTTTCTTTGAATCATAGTGCGTCGTAGTATTGTAAATAATGATTTCCGTGAAATGTGAATCTATTAGAATAATTTATCATATCCCATGTACACTGTTATTTGATGTTTCGATGTTATAAGAAAGAGTAAACGAACAAACTTATCAGACGTTTGAAAATGATCTTTCAGAATGACACCTTGTATTGCTAAATAGTTTTACATAAAATACTGTTCATTCATTGGAGTATATAGATCATCAATACTTTACCTTTAAATAAGACATATTTAACTTGCCAATTTAAGCATTGCACTATTGTTGATTTCTGATTTTTGGGGAAAATGTAGATTTTTTACGAGTCTATTCTGAATTGCATCAGGCACATGAAAGCATAAAAGCACTACTCAAATAGCAGATTGTGCATGTGTACACCTCAGTGTAAAGTTAGTTTGTTAAAGTGTATACACCTAACTTATTTCATTAGAGATGATTTGGCTTTTAATTGTATTTGAGTACAAACTACTGTCCACTGTGATTGATAGGTCTTAATAAATCTTATATTGTAAATGAGATTTATAGGCGATTTGATACTCTTTGAATTCTTTCTGCTAGTCTGCCGTTTTTAAGGAAATGCATGAAGTGGTAATGATGAGGAGAATATTTGTGATGATTATGACGGTGCTTGATGATGGAGATGAGTTTGCTGTTAATGGGATGGTCCGTGCTGAAAATATTTTAAAGTAAATAAACAGAGTAAAATGCACAGAGCAGAATGCTGAAAATTTCAACAAAATCGTTAAAAGAAGTTATTCAATCTTAAACTTCATCAATATTTTGTGAAAACAGTTAGTGAATTATTAATCCTCGGTTGGACTGGCAATACTATTTTCCTCGGGGCTATGTCCCTCGGAGAAAATAATGATTGCACGTCCAACCTCGGATAAATAATTCTCACTAAACTTTCTCAAATCCTGGTATATTTGTATAATACAAAAGAACAAGTGGCGATATGACATCATCAGCCCACCTGATGAATATTCATAAAGACATGTCTCGAACTGTTTCACCGGAAAATGCCACTCTTTAAAATTCAATCACTTCGTTATTTGTTATCCGATTTTGATCAAATTTTCAGCATTTGCTATGTGAATTTTAGGGGACAATGGGATTAGTTGGAACAAAAATAAGAATGTTCAGTTTTTGTATAGCACATAAGAAATAGTCTGTATGCGCTTGAGAAAACAAAGGAGTGGAAGAGAAGTGTGGATGAGTTCATTTTGTTGAGGCTAGGTACAATTTAGATAACTATGTTTTCAGGGCTGTTCTGACATCGTTAACAGATTCGAGGTAGGGGCAAAGTTGGGGATGATTATAGGAACACACACATTTAACTGTACTTTGAACTATTTAACTGTAGCATACAATAACAATTAAAGGTCAGAACTGAATAAATCGAAAGGTAAATTATGCTAAGAACTAATGAAAATTGTCAAACAGGAGATACGAACAATTAAAGTGTGGTACCGTACCCTATAAAATGCACCTAACATGTAAAAAAAATACATTGGGTAATTAATTTGGCAACTAATTACTAAATATATTGCAGTTGAGATTTAAAACCAACACATTTGCTGTTCCAAATATCCCCTTCAATTTTTTTCCAACCTACCCCAGAGGCCAATGTGACATTTACAAGCTTACAGCACAAAAAAGGGATTTCACCATGGCATATTATTAATAACCTTATTTTGTAGCTTGGTGCAAGTGTATATTATACCTCACAAATGGCCAACTTGATCTATAAACTTCTTTGAGATAATAGCACATTTCTGAAAGAAAAAAAAAGCTCAGAAGATTTAAAAAAAAATTCCGTTCTAACTTCACCAGGTTTGTTGCACATGTGTTGCTGTAATATGGTGGATGACTATTGCTGATGACAATAAATAGGGGGCAGTATTGCATAGATTTATTTATAGGTGTTAAAGAAAATTACAATGTTTCAGCTTACCCCATGTTCCAACTAACCCCAATCTCCCCTACTCTATTGAGAAATAAATATCCTCAGGTAGGACCACCTCTTTAATGAATGATACTGGAAAAGAAAAAAAAAGTAGTTAATTGTATAGTATTAGTAGCAGCAATAGTATAGTAGTAGTAGTAGTAGTAGATAGTAGTAGTAGAAGAAGAAGACGTAGTAGTATAGTAGTAGTAGCAGCAGAAAGAGTAGTAGTGGCAGTAGTAATAGTAGTAGTAGTAGTAGTAGTAGTAGTAGTAGTAGTAGTAGTAGAGTAGTAGTAGTAGTAGCAGCAGAAGTAGTAGTAGCAGTAGTAATAGTAGTAGTAGTAGTAGTAGTAGTAGTATAGTAGAAGTAGAAGTAGTAGTAGTAGTATTAGCAGCAGCAGCAGCAGCAGCAGCAGTAGTAGTAGTAGTAGTAGTAGTAGTAGTAGTAGTAGTAGTAGTACAGGTAGTAGTAGTATACCACTAACTTTCGAAATAAGATCAACTTCTGTTCTAAAATCCCATACTGATCATTGGCACATGCTTGCATCTCTAACTTTCATTACAGCTCTATCTTCCGGCGTGCTTTACCTAATAAAGAAGACGGAAGAGGGCTAGTCAAGTGTATAATTCCTGTATATACTCAATGCCAAGGCCACGCTAGATTTATCTAAACACATGCCGATGATGCGCTCTGGTTGTTACCATGGGCAACTGATAGACCAAGCAATGATGCTGCAAGTTATACTGACATTGTGGTTTTATAATGGGAACACATACAAACGTTTTAGGACTGGTCAGTCGTATAATAATTATGTATACCGCTATTTCGATACACAACATTTTTGTCCCCTTTCCTAAACTTCCAACTCTTGTTAGTGTTCAGTGTTTTTGTCTTTAAAGGAAAGTTACAATTTGATAGTTTTAATTACATAAACTTGTGCTTTAAAAATAACCTTTCGTAAAAGATTCGTCATTCCCAAAACACTAAATTTTGACAAACAAACAACACAACTTTGAATGGAGGGAGGGAGAGAGAGAGAGATAGAAAGAGAGAGAGAGAGAGTCAGAGAGATGTGGGATGAGACGGGAAAATATTGCGACTTTGTTTAAAATACAATTGAGCTATAAGATTTAAATCATATTTTCTTGTGACAGCTTCAGATGGCTTTGTTATTAGCTGGAGAGAACCCATGTAAGTCCATATTTCCATGAAATCACGAACTTTTGCGGCTAACATCAAAGCCAACTGAATGTGTCACAAGAAAACTGACACGATTTCAAATCAATTAGCTCAAATGCATAGCATATATTTTGGATGACAAATAACGCAATGAAATTTCTATAGCAATAGGTTTTCTTTCAGCCACATTCAATATTTTGAAGATTGAGGCAATTGACCATCGGAGCAGGAAGCTTTAAATCTGGGGGTGTGTATTAAAACATCCCACATGCCTCGATAGAACACGCGAGCCTCAACGGTGTTTCAGGAAACAATTGATTGGGTAAACTTTTGAAGTAAATTTACGATGAATTACAACACATCCTCGTGAGGCAATAGGAAAACAGGTAAATATGAGTAAACTGAGTGCATGGTCAAGTAGAAGTAAATGCTATTTCTTTTTGGGGGGGGCATAATCTATCCAAAGATTTTCTGTTTAACATTTAAGAAATTGAAATGAAATACAGATATAAAGTACAAATATCATAAATGAAAATGCAATTTAATACATCAGTGGTCTATATCAGCAAAAAAGTAAGGTACTTTTCATCTAATGGGTGTGGTCATTAATACCTCCTCGGCCAAGGTGACTGTCATAAGATCAAGTTTCCTGTAATAAGCATTCCCTTTTTCATAATTATTCGTTGGACAGTTGGACAACAATGCTTCAAATTGAATGACTCATGACTATGGGGTTTCCATATCAGCATGAAAGGTGGATAACCTCCCACCTTGTTCGGTGTTATAGGCAGGGTCGTGTTCAAGTAAAAAAAAAAAAGTCTGGGTCCTACCATGACAACTCCCTCTATCTTTTCCATCTCTTCGAAACCTCTCTTCTCTTGACCTCTTCAAAAAACATCTCAAAACACACTTATATAACCACAAACTTTAACTTGTCTTATGCCATCAACAGCGCTTTGTATCCTCTGGAAAAAGCGCTGTATAAATCCAATTATTATTATTTATTTATTATAAAAATACACTGGCGCCGCCCTTGTTTTACGAAAGCAAAGATAGCAGAACTGACGTACATAGGGACTTTGGGGCACGGACTCCATATTTTTCACGAATAAGAAATAAAAGGAGATAGACAAGAAAATGGTGATTATGGTGTTATTTTCCGAATGTTACGTCCAAATCTATCACAATTTTTGTATGAAAAGACCAATCCTTCGCTGTTGCCCCATACGCCATGTCTGTCCCCTCTAATGTTTGACTCATTACATCACAGTAGATAGCAGCCATTATATACATGTACATATTGGAATTGAAACATTCACTATGATCTAGCAATAATTTCCTTTGAGGAAACAATGTAAAGTGTGTAAAGAAAACAAGCCGTTCGAAAGTTTAGTGGGTTAGTTCACTGAGAATCAGCAGTATAACCGTACTCAGATGGGGAAATAGATCATATTCGTAACATAATATACCTGAAGTAGGATATAATCTTATGTTATTTTCGACAGAAGCCTTTTTATTTGATAGAATTTGCTTGTGCTCTGTATCTATAAAACAAAGAGACAGTCACGCAAACCTTGAAAATTAATAGGTACATAAAGCCCGCTCGTGTTGACATACTATCAATGTGGATATTAAATTTGTGAGACAGACAAAATAGTGTGATATAAACCCGCAAAATTTACCTTACAATCATTTATAATGTGCCTCTTATCATGTTATGATCGAGTTACAGTTATAAGTGACAATCAAATAAATTATTGGTTAGAATATTAGTGCATATAGCATGTTATTAAAAGGTGGCGAGAAAATAATTATCATTTCACGGAAGTTTAAAACACAAAATATGAAATTAGTGCATGATATGAGCTATAATTCCAAAGAATATTATTGCAGGATTTCGTAGGGGGATTCCATTCCCAAATGCCTCTCTCCCTCTTTCTCCCTCCTTTTCTATCCCTCTTCCGTTCACCTCCTCCCTTCTTCTCCTTTCATCCTTGATGAAGAAGGTATATTTAATGTTATTATATCTCTGATTTCGCTTTTCATCCTTACATTTCAATGGTAATTATACAAAACAAGTCGGAGAAAAAAAATCACACATATTTTTTTTCAGTACAAACTATTTCTGTCTACCATGAGAAAAACAAAGAACCATGAGAACGAAAATGCTTCACGCAAAGACACAGAATCTCTTTTCGGTCAATATACAGTTTATGACATGAATCTATTAAGACTCAGTCCATGATTGCTCGAGGTAAGAAGAAAGCAACAAAAAGTGAATCATGATTATTCAAGGGTTGAATAATTATACTTTGAGAGCAAAATGTAACTAGAACAAATATTTCAAGATTTTATAATCTGTTTTCAAATGTGAAAAATTGCCAGAGGCCGATGCTCCATTGATGTGGCGAATGTCACACTTATTGTTGGGAATAAAATCTATTAAAGTAAAGCTTTGCGCCATAGGACTACATTCCAAGAGACAACACCTTAAAAGCGGAAGTTGAACATTGTCTTTTGACAATCAGGTAGCTATTAGGCATCATTATTGATAAAGTAGAACAAAGGAAACAGTAAAGGCCCTTCAAATCACAGTTAGACACTACTTTATACCAAACGATTACTTCCTTTCATGTCTTTGGCGGGCTTATTATGAAAGCGTGGAGCTATATAGGACATCAATGGTTGAGGTTATCAATAAGCAGGTGTTTATTCTTCACAAGGTGATACTACCTTTCTCGAAAGTTTCCGACAGTATTTGATGATAAAGAAGTATACAAGTTAATATTCTAAAAATCACTTTGAAGGTTTCCTGTAAATAGAGTAGAATATCCCTGGTCCCCATGCCTTTGTTTTATCAATTTCCTCTCGTGACAGACTAGACAAGGTCATGGTTACTATATTAGAATTCGAACGGGAAAGACCTAAGGCTAGCAACTTTCATGAAATACATCTATAGTCCGTCTGTTTAATCGAAATCCAAGTTAATGTAAATGTGAATAAATTCTCACAAACTAATGAGTTAAGTGAGAATATTTCAATGTCATTGTCTTTACATATGCATTATAAACTACACAGTTAACAAATAAAGAAACCAACAAAAAATAAATGTCATTGATATGAAGAGAAAAGAAAAGAGACAATATCGAATATTGATTCGAACATTAATTACGATTAAAGATTAATTAAGGATAATTTAAAACAAAGCGAAAAAATGATTGATTTGATTTAATTCATTCCATGTTTTCATAATATGGAAAATGATATTAAATGTTATAGGATAAAACATATCACAAAGCGTGAATAACAATGAAAACAATTTATGTCGAATGAGGGTAAACAAAAAAGAGCGATTAGCCTTTAAGCTTTGACCCCCAAATAGATACATGATGGGTAAGGGGAGGGGTTAATACTTCAGGACTAAAACAGTATCCTCGTAAAGCTGAAATTGATTCACCATAGCAACAAAACATAAAGCTAAAAAAAATAAATTCGACATTTCCATTTAATCTTCTCTTCAGTATTTCATAAAATGATTCGTTCTAAGTTTGATTTTAAGAGCAGAACAGACGCATGACTTTGTAGATTCTTGGTCATGCAAGAATAAAGTAAGGATTCAGGAGCAAGATATCATTTAATTTTCAGTAAAGCTGCGCTACTTTTTTTTTTTTTTTTTTTTATTTGAATAATTTTGACTTGGAGAGTGTGAGTGAGATTTGAAGCAGATATTCAAACTTATCCACACTAATACAAGAAGGAAATATCACATGATCATTGATAAAAGATGTTTCTGTCTATTTCCTTGACGACACGTTCATGGAAACCATAGCAACGCATTGCTGCTTAAATACTCTTCCCATACAAGAACTTTCGTGGAGTTTTGGCGAGCAACGAGAACATCTGTGTTGAAGCTCATCCAATGGATCAATGCCGGTTATGCGTTCAATATATAATTTTTTTTCTCAGTATTATCAACTACCTTGCATTTCTACGCATGCTCATTTGTGATGACGTCACATGTACTAATTATAGCAAGAACTTGACTTTTATCAGAGCGATGACAGTGTGCGAGTGTAGGCCTACTATACGCTGTGCTCTCATGAAGAGGTGGAAGTATTAGTGCGAGTAACAAAGGCTGCCAAATTAGTCGGTGATAACTCGTCCGGTAGTAGAACGACTCCAACGTTCGGCGGGTTTTTTGGAGATCAAAAAAAGGAGACCGAATATTGATAATTACAGATGCAACCAACAGACCGGTGAGGAGAGGTCTGGCAAACTACGGTTTTAATACTGGATCATATACTCTCCATTTTCTTCACTTCATCAAAGAGAAAATTATGGAGCTTTTGTTAAGAATAGCATTCTCTTGTGTGGTAAGTAATTACTGATTATCATTTTTTTTTATAATGTACGACCAGCAATTGATTCGCAAAAAGTAAAATGTGTGTTTTTGCGAGCTAACTTAATTCTGTATGAATGGCTGATTGTGTAGAGTGAATGCATGTTTTTATTACCTAGATAACAATTGTTGACAGAATTTTTTAGAATGATAACATTGCTTTGGTTAGTATTTTGTCAATGTTTACGGTGATATTGTCATGACCCTCGAGATGTTTGCTTTCTCGGGTTCATTCCTTTTTCATACGCGCAATTCCAAAAAGTTAAAAAAAGTTTAATCTTTCATATGTATGTATATATATAATATATATATATATATATATATTGGTTGGATTGCTTAACTAAGCTATAATAATTATAAATAAAGTTTATAGAGCTATAAATTACATATGTGTGTGTGTGTGGAGTGTGTGTGTGTTTATTGATAAAAGTTTTCTCTTTTTTAAGCTATACCAGAAGACTTTATATCCATTAGTTATAGATATGATGATAAGTGACAAGTATGAAATCAGCAAATCAAACGAACCTCAATCGATCAAGAAGAAGATTTTTCTCAACTATGTCAACGGAAATATTCTTTATGCTTTCCAACGACTAGACCCAACATTTTGTTAAATACTGGGTGTGTTTCTAAACGATCACCATAAAGTTATGACTTGGTATACATTACAAACAATTTGTGTATGAATTGCATATTGGGATGCCCAAGTTCATAATTGTTCTACAACATTGCATTTCCAATTAATGCCAATATTCCTTTATGTGACCAAACAAATTTTACATTTATGTTCTAAAAATAAAAGGACTAAACATATAGAGTCACACATCTTCATTGTTTGACGTAATTATCATCGGAAATACCTTACATGTTGTCAAACAAGTATTGTTTGTGGTGAAGAGAAACATACAGGAAGAAACAGCAACATGCATCAACTATATTTTTAGGCAAAAGTATAATTTTAGATTTTCTCATGATGAGCATTTAAACAAAGTGACAAGTAAGTAATTAAATAGTTGAACTCACCTTTCATCTTCATTTCAGCTTTGATACCAGTCAAAACAATAGTCACGATAAAGTACCCGGTCTCCTATAAACATGATAAAGAGCAAAATGGGTGCAAAAATAAAAAAATCCAATGTCTATGTCCGTTTAAAAGTGAAACAAGTTATCGAGTAAATTTGAATAATGACAAATGCAGTAAAACAAGTATAGATCAAACAATGTTGAATAGGTATGACCAAAGACGATGAAACATAGATAGTTCAATTTGGTATTTAAAGGTCAAGTCCACCCTAGAAAAATGCTTCAATAAATACATCAATAAATAGAGAAAAATTAAACTACCATAGTGTTGACAATTTCATCAAAATCGGATGTAAAATAAGAAAGTTATGACATTTTAAAGTTTCGCTTATTTTTCACAAAACAGTGATATTTACAACTAGGTGAGTCAGTCGATGATGTCCATCACTCACTTTTACTGTTTGAATTATACAATATTTCATTTTTTTATAGATTTGACACTTAGGACCAACTTGACTGAACCATATAGTATTAAACAATACGAATTCCAAATGTTCATGGAAGAATTAATTATTGTATCACTTGACAATGAGGAGAAAATTAGAATATTTCATATTTCATATAATAAAACACAAAAGAAATAGTGAGTGGATGACGTCATAGTCTCCTAATTTGCATACCAGCCAGGATGTACATAACTGTTGTTTGAAATTAAGCGAAATTTTAAATGTCATAACTTTCTTATTTTACATCCGATTTTGATGAAATTTTCAGTGCTATGCATGTTGGAGTTTTCTCTTTTATTCAAATCAACTTTTTGTTGGGGGTGTATTTGTCCTTTAAATAACAAAGGCGAGGCTTACGTTGTTTCTTAACATTTCAAGACCGACTGATCTTGCTTGATTTTTCTATTGTCTTTGGCATCTTCTGCAGTAAATAAAACTTCCTCGAGGTAATTATACATTACCTACATGATGTCAATGACCCCATTCCTTTCATAGATACACATCCCTACAAGTACGTATTAGGTAAATGAGACACTAAAAGGTGTCTGGGATATTGAAGGAAATACTGATCAAAAAGATGCCTCAAGCACAAAGAAAAAAGTAGGCCTATGCCTATATTTAGTTGCCAGAGTTGATATATCAGTTTTCAAATGAATGATACGTTTCTTTGCAGCGAATGCCATTTGATACGCCCAATATGTATATAGGTGTTTCCAAGACTGTTGGTAATTGAATTTAACTGTCATGACAGGCTACTGAGGGAAAAGGATATTACTTATCTTGAACATTAAGGTCGACCAATTGTAATTGTGATAAGAAGGTTAGAAAGAGTACCATTTTTACCACTTTAATAAATGAAGAAAATACTAACGTCATCCTAACGTACTATGGTGATTTTCATGTATCAAACACACCAATAACTTTTGTTTTAATTGTTATTTCTAATACAGTATATAAGTATCAGACTTTTGTGTGAGAAACATTAAAAATGTAGATAGTTCCGAAATTTCTTTCTTTGTAATTACCAAATCATATTTAGTTGCATTTTAAGCACGGTCGATGGGCGTGCGTATAATACTATACGCTATCATAAATCGTTTACGGGTGAAAACAAAAATGAGTGTGATTATTGTCTGAAGTACCAAATGACAAATACTATATACTCTCCGAATGTATATGAATAGGAGAAAGAAAAAAAAAGAAGGATCACAATGTGATGTAATAATGCAATAATACAACGATCAATGAACAATCAAAATACTTCATGTTTACCCACATGTTGAAATTTATCCTTGGTAAAGAGATCAATAGCAGACGGTTAAATTACAACAATGTGTGCTATCCACTTTAACACCTTTCATTATTTCAATGACGCCATTTGGGAACAATGTTTGTATCTAATCACCATAGTGATGATAATTCAAATGATTTTTGTATTAAATAAAAAAAAGTGGTAAAGGTAAAGTTACACCATTTAATGCAATTTTCCAAAAGTATGAAGGGCACATTTTGTTTCATGCATTAAAAGGTTTTGTTTACACAAGAAGCATTTTCTCAGTCTGGATATTTCTTTATAAAATTCAGTATCATGCTCGTGTAGTATTAAACAGCTTTCTGCCTGCGGGGATTAGACGCTCTACTTAGTGAGATAGTTTTATAGTCCAATATACATTATAATGATATGATTATCAACCTTAAACAAATTCAAGAAAGAATCATTTTATCTCTTGAAATTTCGTTTGAAAGCTAAAAAAATACCACAAGGATCAAATCGTACACTTTGCAATTGTTTTATGGGGAGATGAGAAGTAATTATGCAATGCCCATAATCATGATAATTACTGTGAAGCATTATCTTTAAATTTAGAAGTATATGGGCATATTTGGTAATGACACCTGACACAGAGGGGTGTCAAACCATGGACCTACAAGAGTAGTAAGTCCATGGTCAAACATCATGATAACATACGTATCACAATTCGGTTTAAAAAAGTCAGCCCCAGCCTCTTAATACCCCTTATTATAAACACGTTCTCCTTCTACAATATAGCACTTTATTAATTATTTGGTCATAATTGTGTTGCGCCTGAAAAAAAGTTTATGTTTACCGATAAAAATGATATTGGAAAAAACGAAAGCTTTAATTTCTGTTCCATATTGAGAATAAATGAATTATCAAGGGACGTAAATTTGATGCTTTGAATGGATTTGAACATAGACCTCTGTGTTACAAGTCTCGAATCATCCCACTACCATGGAGTATCAAAAGCCAGTACAAACATTCTATTCTATAGTGTAATCCCACATTTTGATTGGCGAAGAGTAATTTGGAGTCGATTCATTCGAATTTTAAAGAGGTAAAACTGCCTCCATTAAGAGGAATCATTTAGAGTGTTGTAATATCAATCGCAATGGAAGTATTTTGTTTGGTTAAAAAACATTTATCTAATTTGAATTCTATCAAGAAACATAAAGTAGGTGGAATTTCTGGAATAGGAAAGACCAATCTCTATACAAATCTGAAACATCTGTGTTCTATTTACTCATCATTATACATGATTGCCGGCTTTGGTGTTGATGCAAGCCAACCTCAGGCTCAGTTAAAGTCACAATTTTTTTTAGATGGAAAGCGGTCTTTGACGGATTCACTATAGTGTACAGATATCATAAGTATTCTTTATAGCTCATCACTTTACTACGTTCATGTTTATAAGAAAATAAGAATAAGCCTGAGATCATTTTGGATGTTTTGAGAGTGACGGGATTGTGCAGGAATGTTTGACACGTAATGCAGATATTACTCATCTCAATCAATTTGTTTTCCCCCTTTTGACTGACGTACTGTTTTTTTTGGGGGGGTGCTAGAGAACCTCAATTTTAATTATTAGTTCGTTTTTTAAAACACTGTATACTATGTTTAAAAATTATATGATTCATATAGCTTTGATTACATTTACTGAAATATGTGATTGATTTAGCTTTATTTTCCGCGCCAAATCTTACACGGACTATAGGCGTAAGGAAATGACTCCCTCGCTTCGCTAGCTCGTAAATTATCAAAAAATAAAGTGCACTGTATCCCAAGCTCCGCCTCATCGAATTTGTTGACTCATCACACGACACTGCCTTATGATCTTGAAACCAAGAATAAAATAACCACAGAAAAGCACAAGAAATGTCAGGAAATATGTTTGTTATCCATGGCAACCAATGTTTTTTTATATCCCTCAATTTTTCTTGCGAATTCATTCTCTAAGTTCATTGTCAGGTCACGTGTGTTGAAGGATAGGTCCCAGGTGGGAAATCCGGATTCATTACGAAACGCTTGTTGGGGGTCCATTTGTGGATGATCCCTGGTATTTATTTTGATCTTAGTAAAATAATATTTCATCATCATGATCATCGTTCTAGACCAGCATAATATACCGAGAAATGTACCCTGGAAATTGACAGTGCCAAGCACGTATTCACGAACCCATCTCCGCCCCTTTCCCTAAAAAAATAAAATATACGTATATATATATATATATATATATATATATATATATATATATATATATATGTATAATTGCGGCGAACAACACACTTTCTAAATCGTACTTAAAGTGACAGTCGAAAGAGAAAGCAATGCCATAGCCCAACTCAAGGATTCGGTTCTCTTACATACAATGTAAAATCAGTTATTTGGATTTCATGTAGAAGACTATTTAGAAAATATTGTCCACATTGTTTTCATTGCTGCTGCTGCTGCAGAGTTATATTTTTATCACCTTCATCATAATATAAGTCACGTGGTTTATAATTTGTATGCACAGAGTATAGGTTTTGAATTAGTGCTGTTGAATTATTGTTTTTTATAAGCATTTTAGTTCCTTTAGAACATAATCATTGGCTAAACATTATAAATATACTTTATTATTGTACATTTATTTACAAAACACAGAATGACAAGGGTTACTTTATTTTTATTAAGCTTATGGTGTGTAAACTGATTGATATCAGGAAATAAAACTTGATCGTCCGCTATGGGCAATAGACAGGGCTTCAATAAAAATTGAAAAATGCAAACACATACATTTTTATTAGTTGTTAAGCCTTTGAGAATCATATACAGTCAGGATGTGTTCCATATTTATAAATGAAATAATCCCTAAACCTAGTTCTCTTCTCTTGAAAACTTATACCACGTGTTTTGATAAATTCAGGAGTTTCATTTTTGTCCTATTCTGCATGTTTTACACGATGCGTTGTATATCTTGATTGACTTTAAATAACAGGTTTAAAACACCCATTAAAACCTGCACTTATATGAAACAAGGTTAAATATGATGGTATATTATGCTCTTTGAATTGAATTGGATCGTTTCAATAGTCTGAAAATTATGTGTCTCAAGTTCAGAGACTATCAAATGTTGATATCAATATAGCTAAGAAGACATACACAATGGCTTTTGAAAACGCCATATGATATGCCATTTATCGTCTTCACAAACTTCACACAATTCTGCTGGCAATAATTTAACCAAATTTACAACTTTATCGTTATCAGCGAGACTATCCACTTTACACATGTTAAAAAAAGATGGAGTAAAATAAAATTACCAAAATTTGGTAGGACGTAATTCATGTAAAATATTGTCCCTACATTGGTGAAACACATGATTTATGTAAATCTAATCCAGCATGTGTCATAGCATGTGTTTTACTTTGCGCGACAAACATGCATGCCCCCCCCGCTAAATTAAAATTCGATGGAGTGCGTAGGACATGTTATGTGATGAGGTGCATGGGACTGGCAACAAAACCAAACGTTTCACTATATTCAAAGGAAATGAATGAATGTTCATGATTTTATCATCAACGATGAAAAATTGTAACAGCTTATGCCATGCATAATTCGCTGGTTAATAACTGAATCCCCGGGATCTGCATGGGTCTCGAAAAGTAATAATTGACGATTTTCTGACGCGGTCTCATTATTATTAATTGCATTAATCATTATGTGAAATCAATCGTCCAAATCAAATGCACGGTCATTCTATTATTTGTCTGCTGCAGACACCTGGCACTTCACATGATATATATTATATTCATCAATTTAAGTAAAATTCTATTCAATATTTCAATTATTTGGTATCTTTAAAAACATCCCATAAGTTGCGTAGAGCTTTGCCGGTGCATCGCTCTACAGAATAAAGATGACCGTGATGACTCTTCATAGGTGCACAGAGAGTTCATGGTGTAGTCAAAAGCAAATAATGTAGGATGTATCTTTTATCCGCGTCGTAATAAATAATCGTGAAAACCTTTCATAACACCCAAATTGTTCAATAAAAAATTATGATCGATGCCACTGGTTTTATATCAAGACCCGTTATGCACACAATAGCCTTCTATTGTGATATGGTTGGAATAATGATCGTCTTCGAGCTGAATAAAGTTGAGAGAAATGTCATGACGGTCATAGTTTGAATCGTCTAGCATGGGACACCTTTCATCAGCACACCGTGTGATGATATCATTTGATTTTGAAAAACCGATGATTCTCGAAGAGTAATAACATGGGATAGAATCAAAAGGTACATGTGTGGAGGAAATGGTGAAGGGGATTCAAAAACAGGTATCAGTGAAGTCTTGCACAAAAATGAGAGAATGATAAACTGGGCAAAAATCTCAACAAAAAAGTGGACAAGTTTACCACATTATAGACACCGTTTTTACAAAAAAACAACTAAATTCTGTTTACAAACTGCTACAAAGAAGCTCAAGAAATGGGTCCCACATCTGACCTGAGTCTTCTGTACAATAGATCTTGGTACAGAAGACTTTTTAACATCCTGTTTTACCAGCCCAGGCCAAGAACCGGAAAGTAATAGCACTCCAAAACTTCACTCAAGACTCGCAATCTCAGCCTGATATCCAATAGTTACATTTTTGTTGAGGTATTCGCCTCATTGAATATCCTTTAAAAGACAGGCTGTGAAACTTTGGCTTGAAGTGGGGTTAGTTATCCTCATCAGGTGTACCATTCCTACATCATTTATCCTAAATGGATCCAAAAACGAGAGCATATAAAAAACTGGATTTCAAACATTGATAATAAAGACCAAAGGGCCAAGTACTGCTTAAAAATTCTTCTTTAGTTTTTATTTTATTCTATATAAACCCCTTGTCCACTCAACCCTACATTGTGAAATACTACTTTGCATCATCAGAATAGATGTAACTCCCACTACAAACTGTCTATCAATTCTCATGAATATTCATAATTTTGTATAGGATAATGGAAATGGCCTTTGTAAAGCGTGTAGAAACTTCTTATAAAGTTTTAAGACTTAGTCTAAGGAAGTGTGATTATGTTGTCTAAATTTCCACAAACTTTCCTCTTTGCTTTGTCAAAGTTTTTTTTTATCAGGAAGTGTTCATAAAAATACATTAAAGGTAAATGCTAGTTTTGGTAACGATATCAAAATGAGCTCGTACAGAATCCAATGAAATGACCACCAAAGTGTGTGTTTTTATAAATAAAACGTATGTGCCAAAGGATTCTGGAAGAAATTGTGTAATTGCTGAGAAATCAACAAATAAGTACAGGACATTCGAAGCAATAATTATACACTGTCCCATGTGCGCTTATCTGTGTTGGGGATCTTCAGTCTGAACATTTTTCAGCGTAGATTTCAAGATTTTACAAAGTTCAGTTTATGTTAGTGTACCAGATCTAGATCCTCGATGATATACTGACAATTGAGCCTTGTTTTATAGACTTTCTCATGAAATCAGTGTTTACTGCAACTACTGGAATTTCTCTTTAAAGGGGAAGTTCACCCTGACAAAAAGTTTATTGTAAAAATAGCAGAAAAAATAATAAAAAATATTGCCGAAGGTTTGAGAAAAATTCATCAAATAATTAAAAAGTTATTAGAATTTCAATTATTTGATTTGTGACGTCATATGCGAGCAGCATTTATACATAGCGAATGGTAAAAAATCAATGAAATGTCATTTTCTCAGAAAATGGAAAATGGTTTTTACTGTAACTTTTGTATATCAATAGACAAATCATTTCACACCCGATCATGAAAAGAAAACAAAATTAAGTCATCAGGAACCATACAAAATTTGAAATTCATACATTTTATATTACATAACACATGGGGCAGCTGCTCGTTTATGACGTCACAAATCCCAAATTTTGAACTCTAATAACTTTTTTACTCTTTAACAGATTTTCCTCAAACCTTCACCAATATTTTTTACTATTTTTTCTGCTATTTTTACAACAAAGTTTTCTTCAGGGTGAACTTCCCCTTTAAATGTCTGAAGTGATGTTGACCTGGTAATTGTTCTTTTCTCGAGTGTTATCAAGGAAAGCAGAATGTGGGGGCGTTGTGGTCTAGTGGTTATGACACTCGTTTTTTAATCTGACAGACGTGGCGTCGATACCCAGCCATGCTTGAGGACCTGGGTAGCCGAGCTAAAGCTTGGGTAATAATAATAGCAGGGCCCACTGGGAGAACAGTTTTCGGAACTGAAGTGGCTACCCTGGGTAAATATACACTCTAAAAAATGAGCGTGTATAGTGACTGCACTTCGGAATGCTGATTTGTCTAGTTCAAAAATTTGAACTAGACAAATCAGCACTCCGAGGTGCAGTCACTCTAAGAGCTAAATTAGCACTTCATTTTTTAGAGTGTATAAGCAGGGTTTTTACGCCACTGTTCTACAGGGACTGACACTGTGCTCGATTAGTATAACTGCGCCAAAATATACATTATTATGATATGGCGCAAGGTGATAATATAATGATCGACGATTTTGCAAAATGAGTTCAAACTCTGTCTTAGATTCGACCACAGGATATACCCCTGAGTAACATGACTAAGCTAGGACTCTCACCAAACTTATCAACAACTGTTATGCCTCTACCAGTTGTTCCTTTGTCAGAAAATATCGATCCTAAGACAGAGGACAATCTTCATCGCTTTATCCACAACAATTTCATCATTACATCGCGACATTATGATTAATCCAGCTGAGGCAAAGGAGTATTTCCCCTTGTCCTTGGCTTTGTTCATGTCAATGCATGACACCCGTGACATTTAATACTCATATCCAGACAGATTTTCGTTTCTTCGAGATTTGTTCACCGAAAAATTGGAGAGCTTTGTTAAAACCCCAGCTGAAACCTTTCCCCTGGATTGATGACATAATGGTTGCCCCCTACTGAGCTGGTGACCTTGACAATGAAAGAGTGATAGTGACACACCCAATGTTTTCTGAAACATTCAGAAAATGTTAGCACTTCATATGTTTTTTGTTACTTCTATGTGCACAATATCAAATGGATGACTTCAATGCATTCCCTAAATTAAATATTTTGAATATGTTTTAACATAATTACCACGGTTACCAAATGACAAATCATTTTCATGTTCTCTTTTAGAGAAAGTGAAACGGTGCGATACCGGAAAATGAAATTCGAAATCTAGATTATTTTATTTGTCGAAATGTATTTGCTGCGGTTATACTAATTCATCGTGATTTATTGTAATCTCTTCCTATATAGCACCCAAAATTTGTATGGGATTTCAAGTATAAAATAGTTTTGACAACGCAAAGTACATCACAAAATGATATAGACTTTTCTCTTGATTTCTATAATGTTGTGTTGAAATCATTATTTTCCCTTCAAATAATTATTAGAAACATCAACACGGGTATCATATTTCAGAAATAATGGTTTCTTGAAATACCAATACTTTTGTAGATGACTTTTCAAATACGACATCATCACATTGCAAGGATCCTTTGTCTCATCGGCTGGCTGGCAAACCCATGTAGAATACATCAGCGAGGTGGCATCTAAATTTAGCTTTTCATAGCTCAAACATTCTAACTCATTAACATTTCCTGATGATAAGAGTCTTGAGGCTCGTACCTGGTTTCTTCATCACCTACAGCTGTTTTACCTACCAATTATGGAGTAATAAATGCGGTACGATGGCCAGCCTATACGCCATTCGAATTACATTGAAGAAGCAGAATAAACATTATCAATAGGAACATCTTCACGGAGTGAAAGAATAATGAACATATCAAGTCTAAGGTTTACCTTAACTTTGAGAGATATGACGTTACTATTGTTTGACTGGTCGAATTTATTTTTTTATGCCTTACCATGTCATGTTATGATAAACATTTGTCAGGAACTTGGTTTGGCAAAGAGCCTTCAAAGAACTTAAAGTGGCCCAAGCTGACATAACTATGTAACTCACATTGCAAGGTTTACATGATACCATACTATGCATCTCATTGCACGCATGACTGTGATAAAACTTGGGAGTCAATTCAATGCACCCAAATGGTATTTTGAAACGAAAGATAATTTACACCATATCAAACCTCCTGGGGAAATGTATGATGAAGTTAATTATTGTGTTCATCCAATTAAGGTTCTTATTTCAACATTTTAAACAATCTCGTTAGGGGCGTTAAAATTGACCAATTTACCTAATCAGACGATGCACATCGGCTCATTATTAGCTATTCCATGACCATGAAGACTCTGATATATTCGAAAATAAGTAGATACTAGTGTGTATTGGTGAGGAAAATTCACCTTGACTAGGGGTTCTTTCCATGAATAACAACGATTATGGTAAAAAATAAAGATCATTATGGTACCTATATAATTTTCTTACGGGGCTTAGCAGCCATCAAAATTCAGGTTTTCATGGTTAAAATAGTCGCCCTCAGGTCCCTCAGGAAAGGCGAAAACTGTCAATCCTTTCAAACTTTCATGTTGTCTATG
Organism: Lytechinus variegatus; assembly: GCF_018143015.1. NCBI lineage: Eukaryota > Metazoa > Echinodermata > Echinoidea > Temnopleuroida > Toxopneustidae > Lytechinus > Lytechinus variegatus. The sequence continues at coordinate 581,367 of NC_054742.1, forward strand.
CTCAAGTTCAATGTCTTTATTTCCATATCAGTAAAAAATCAAATTCATATCTACAACACATAACATTATGAATGCATTTCTAGTCATTAAATATTCACATACATAAAGAGAGAAGAAAAAAATGCATTTCATAATTCATGTACAATAATATAGTAGATGAGGAAAAGGGGGGAACTAAAAAGCGAAGCTTGTGGGTAAAGTGACACAGTCAATCACACAGGCATGGGGGAGGGGAGGTATTTGTGCCTAGTCAATTGTGCCTGGAACAAGTCACTCTAAAATTTGTAAATGAAAATAAAGGTTTCAATTGGACCAGCCACAAAGAGTGAGACGCATCAAATACCGGTACAGCACAATGTACAAACATATTATCCAATAGAGAGAGGGAAATATATATATATATACATTTAGTGACTATAAGTGGATAGCAAGCTTGATTTACATATTTGTTTAAAAGAGTTTAGATAGCTGCATGATGTAACATTCACATTCAGAGTATTCCATATCCGAGGACCTTGATGACGGATTAATCTCAGTGAGCGATCATTTTCTACTTTTGAATAGTGTAATTTTGAACTTTGTCGGGTATTGTAAGAATGAATATGCTTATTTTGTTGAAAAAAAAATGAAGAGATATTGCTAGGTAATATTGTTTTTTTAGTTTGAACATTAGAATAGCAGTTTGGTAAGTATGAATATCAAAAATATTCAACGTTTTAAGTCTAAAGAATATTGAGAATGGGCAAGGAAATGAGAAGATGTACAAATTCGTAAAGCCTTTTTCTGAAGTTTGTGCAAGGGTTCAAGTTTTGTTGAACATGTTCCTCCCCATGCTACATTACAGTATTGTAAATAAGGAAGGATTAAAGAATTGTATAGCATTATCAGATGTTTTTCAGGAAGAATAGATTGGAGTTTAAATAAAATGCCTATACGTTTTTATACTTTCCTATACTTTTTTGGTACATTCATTAACAACCATTCTCTCAGATGGGACCAGCACGATTGAATACGAGTAAATGAAATCTGCAATAATCATGCAAATGGATTCCCACAACATTTACTCCATTTCGAGTAATAATAAGTAAGTCACTAGTGCTTGTCCTTGTTTTTACTAAACCAGTGGAATATTCCAAACTATTTTATAGATCATAAGTTATCATAAACACAAGACATTCGTTACACTAAACTTAACGTTAAGATGCCATTACTTCTTTTCATCATTTCAGATTTTCTTGATGTTGGTGAAATTTTCAAAGCTATGTGTACTTTATTTATTTCTTTCCTTTTTTTAATTCAATATCAACTTATTGTTGAGTTGGTATTGGTCTTTGAGCAGTTGAGTTTGGAAGTTTTAGGTTATCTGCGATGAACAAGCAAACATGCTGGTGATGTACCTTCAGTTTATTGATCTTGTATATCTATGCACGGACGCGATTTTGAAAGCTTTCGTAGACGATTTCCTCCAATCTGGCAAATATCCATTTCTAAATAAAATGAGAACTAACCTCGTTCAAGTAAGGGACCGCGGAACGGTTTTGAAGGGGGGGGGGGGATAACCATGTGCAAAATCACAATCAGATGGTCATTTTTACGTTTTGTACACGGTTTTGGAAAAAATGTTGGGGTGGGCTGAAGCCCATCTACCCCCCCCCCCCCGTCCCGCGGCCTCTGTTTTTTGTTACTGGCTAAGGCCATGGTGATGTAACAGTTTACCATGTTATACAAGATGTAATATTATTCAAAAGAACGTGTAAAAGCAAATAGTTTATGAAGTTGATAAGTGTGAGTAAAAGATGTGGATTCCACTTCCATACATCGTAAATACAAATTCCACAAAACATATAGATCAATAACTGAATGCCCGTGTGAGCATACAGAATGTGAGTACGAATAGGGCTAATATACAGAAAGTTAAACCTGTAACCCTCAAGCATACCAGGCTAAAACACCAGTTTCATATTAAATTTCAATCTTTAACAATAACATTGGCGGTTGATTTTTTTTCACTAACTTTCTTTTTTGTGAGGAAATCTCCAACCACCCACCGGAAACGCGGGAAATCTCGAGAAGCTTTGGCAAAATACAAAATTCATAAATCATAGATTTATGTTACAACAGTTTTAAAATAAACATAAAGGTGACTATCATTGCAGAAAGCTGGTCACAATATTTGATCATACGAAAAGAAAAAAAAAGGGGGGAAAGGGCGAGACGTGCAACACTGCATCCGGATCTGGTTTTCTTTTTTCATCATAATTTATGCACAACTCTTCCATCAGCAGTTCAAAGTTTGGAGCAGCATGTATAAAAATGATTTATAATCAGCTCTGAATAAGCTATAATCCACCCATATGTACGTAGTGATTTGTATCCGAGTCTACATAGACATCGCAAAGTAAAAAAAAAGCTCAACGCTTTGGTTAGTCCAACCTTGGATAAGTCCATGTTAATGTGGAAGACACCGATTTGCTACCATTTCCTCTAAATAGATATAATTCACCAGAATGTCACGTTCAAAGATATAAGCTATACCTTAATTTATATTTATAAATAAGGATGTTTTACCAGATTATTTGAAATATTATGTAGTAACGTCTGAAACAACTCTTCTCTAGATGGAGGAACTACGTATTTCTTATATATAATGTAGAAAAAGTTAAATCAAAGACACAACCAGACAAGGATCCATATCTAATTTACAGGAAGAGAGACTGATCTTTGACGAATCCACTGAGAAAAGCTTAATCACTGATATCTCTTAGAGATTATTATTATTAGGTGACGCTAAAATGAAGATTCAAGAGATATCTGGTAAAACGAGGATAAGGATGAGTCACAATACTTTCCACATTAACAAAAACTACCATCATAGGCCTGCTTTAATTCCCGCTATACATTTAAAATTAATAAGCCACCAGGTTTTATTCAAACTATACTTTTGCAATTGACCATGATGCTAACACTTACTTATTCAACTTAAAAAATCAGTCATTTGTTTATTGATAATTGATTGTTTTATTCATACAATTATTCATTTATCCATCTTTTTCTGTCCATAATTCTAGTCTATTTATATCTACTTTTGTTCTTATTGTATATCACTTTTATTCATATCTACTTTTGTTATTATTGTATAACACCATTGTCTTTTTTCTAGATTGTAACAAGTAGTTCACCTACGTTGTTCGTAAAACACCATGAAGTCTCTACACTCACTGTATGCATACATTGCTGATTGACGCCACGTTTAATTTTGTCATGCTTCCTCAAAATCTCGTATAGCGAGCCCATGCGCTAATGAACCCGATCGTAGTATCGTCATTAATTTAAAAACCATCTGTTGATGGTCTGATGGTTTTAGCATCAGTAGACAATTCTTCAGTATCTTTTTGAAAAAGATGGAGAGAAAAAAAATCATCTGAAGGCGATGAGCAATCGCTTGTAACGTCGCGTTACTGATAGCTGTTTGCTTTCTAATTCAAACACAATTGAAATCATTATATAGGGCCTCGAAGATTCTAAAGTTTCCCATTCAACGAGAAAGCAATTTTGATGGGCGTTCCTGTTATAAAAGACGATACCAGATTTAGTCCCTATGGCTCTATCGGAATCAAAATGAAAGATGAAATGACTAAGACATAAATATTACTGATCGAGGTATACATGGTGTACCTGTGTATCGATTATACATTCTTGTGTAATCAAACTAATTGTAAGAAATGGATCCAACTGAATTTGATCACGGGACTATTGTACTTGCTCCATAATCTAACATTCATGTTAATAAACGGGATTGACACAACTAAGCAGAATGTTTCTACATCTACTGTTAACCGTTAAACCGTTTGTTCCACACTAACGACAAACTTATCATTAAAGCAAACGGGCAGCAAAGGAAGGCAAACTGTCAAAACATTGATAAATATCCATGAAATTCTTCTCTTCATTTTTTTTGGTGAAAGAATAGCCTCTGTTTATATAAACCTGTGTAAATGTATAGTCTTTCCACATACAGTCCTACGAACTAGTGGACAATGAAATGGCGCCGGTAGAATATACAAATGCCTGGATTCCACTGTGGCCTTGATGTAAATACAATAAATAGTTGGTGAATAGACCAGCTATCATTTATTGATTTTAACATGTTTATAGAAGGGTGAAACAAGGTTGAAGATCACGATGGCGGTCAGTGAATGGATGCAGGGAAAATACGTGCAATTAAAATGGTCAGACGATAAACACATTCAAATTTATTAACGTTTTCTTTTTTTTCACTCTCTCCCATCCCACGTCCCCCTTTCTCTCTCTATCTCTCCTTCCTATCCATCTCAATCTTTTTCACCTCTTTCCTCTCTTAAACTTCAATCTCTCTCCCTCTCTGTATACCTTCTCTCTTTTCCTCCTTTTTTTATTTTCAACGATGGAAACTTGTATATATTAATATCATATATACATGCGAGTTTTACTTCAAAATATAAATTTGAAATTCCTTACTTCCTTACCTCCCTTCACACCTGTGTATTTCATTATCTAAAATCCGATATAAAGAAATACATTTTAACAATGGAAACTGCACTATTAAACGTTCTGAAAAGTAATTCTTTATCATAGTTAAATTACACCAAAACCTACAATCGGGACGATTTAAAACCAATTTGTTCCTTGTTGTATCGTGCTGTATACAACTGATTGTACACTTTTCCTCAGGTCCCAGAAAGCAAGGAAATTCAATATCAAAGCTCTGATTTGTTTCTGTTGTTGCTTTTCACCTGTTAGAATCATTGCGGAAAAACTCAGTGGTCATATTTGTTTGTACAACTCTTTCTAGACTTCCAATTTATTACAAAAAGGTATGCTTAATTTGTCTTGTCTACTTCCCCGATGTGTCCGATTTATTTCGTGGGATAGTGCACGATGATCCACCCCCTTTCCTGTCAGACCTACCAATGTCATGAGAAAAAAATGGGCATCACTTTGACTATGCAGACATCCCATATCATGGCTAAAAGAAACAAACGAACAACCCCTCCCCACCACAAAAAAAAAAAATCGAACCCCAGAATGATCAAACGTGCTAAATTATTACAAGGAGAGGCAGGTAATATTTTATCATGAATTAGAGAGTGCGATACCATCCAAACTTCGGGGGAAATATTGTAAGGTTTAAGCATCTTGTGTAACGTACTGATTTACAAGAATATAGATATTTTTACCATGGTTTCAAGATTATTAAACATATCAAGACTTCAGATACTAAGTGAAATTTAATGCAAATTACCAAATAAAATGCACTTGGTATGCCAGTACAATGATATCCCCGAATCAGCAGAACAACCCCTCCCAAACCATGAACAGTACGACAGTCTTGATGGATAGTATACTCATTTGCGTTTTTTTTTTCGTTCGTCTACGCCATCCTACCAGGCCTGGGATATATAGCAGCTATTATGTACTGCATTGATAGACAAGACATGTCTCGGTGGTAGAATGTTTGTGTTTACAGGTGCACTCAGTATACCCTACTGCCTGTCATGCTGATTTGGTATCGCTATCAGATAGACGACTGTCGTTCGTTAACATAACTTCACGGATTCAAACATGTCAAAAGCATCACAGAAGTGATGTCAGTGGGTCTCTAATGGCCTCTAGATGTAATTATCAGATAGTTTAATGAAAGACAAGAGTTGATAATCGCCAAGCAATGGTGATGGTTGACCATCCATAGATTAATACTTCGTGGTCACAAGGCCATGGGGTTGACCAATCGAAACTATATATATTAGCCTACGATTTCTGCAAGAGCTTCGCAATACGTCCGCATGAAACGATCGCAATAACCATAACTATTTTGACTTCAATTCTACATGATTATTAATTTTAATGTTTTTAGATCTGTAAGATAAGGTTAAAAGATAATTTAATTTAAGGTAATTTTTGTACAAGCAAGGAATATGCTACAAAAATAGTCAAATTGTTATTCTTGTTATTGGAACGGCAAGTCATTAGAAAAATCCTCGGGAATTGGTAACAACGAATGAAAATAATTATACAGATCATGAAATGTGGTGCTCTAAAATTAAATAAAATGAATTTTTCACATTGGCATCAGTTCCCTTTACAAGCTTTATTTTCTAGTATCATGTTCCTTGTAAATCTACACCAATGATTCATGTTGCTATGAAAGACAAAGAGTGAAGATGTTTCATCCCTCCGTATAAAGACCACTGTCGCACAGGAAACCTAGTTTTGACGTATGTCCAATGATTGATTTCAAAGGGAACCCGGCAAAAATTTGTTGTTAACATAATGTGTTTATCATCATGGCTTATAGTGAACGAATAGATGCCAATTCAATTCAAGGTATACGAATTGTTTTATGTATCAGTGTTCGTTGAATAGAGGTCACTTCATAAGACCCAGTGCACTTTTAATTGGTTACTTTTCATTTGGTCCAATACCAATTCGTCCAATTGCCAACTCGTCTACTATCATTTAGTCTATCATCAGTTCGTCGTCCAATATCCAAATGGTCTAATTGCCATTTCGACCAGTCGTGATTTCGTTGAATTACCAGTTGGTCCAATAGCCATTTAGTCCATACACCATTTCGTCTAATTAGACTAAGAGTTTGGGCAAAATAAATGAAAATAAAAAGAAAAAGACCAACTGGTTATGAGACGAAATGGTCATAGACGAACTGGTGATCAGACGAAGTGATGATTGGACCAAATGGTTGTTAGACATAAATGTTGATGGACGGAATGGCATTAGACTAAATGAAGGTATACCATGTGGTGAGTGGACGAATTGGCAATTTATCTTTTAGTTTTTGTATACCTTTCCAGAGATAAATTTGTCTTAGTGATGCTGAATTAAATAATGAACAATACAGGGATATTAGCATCCGCATGCATTCTAATGTTCCACATAGCTTCCTCATGCAATAAAACATATTCAAACTGAAATAATTAATGGACGAGAATAAGTCTTCAATATCTCTTGCGTATCTCCGAAGTACTTTCATTCTGATCTTCCACGGTAAACTTGGTATAACCGTCATTGTTTACACATCGTCGGCAAAAGAAACACGACCCTTTGAACTGAGAATCATCTACCTGACAAGATGAAGGTGCGATTCTTAAGAGCCATTTCCTTGAAAGACTGTATCAATATAATGCACAAATACTTTACACTCGTTCTACTCCTCCTTCATCCTAATGCAGTTATCCGCACTAATCCGTTCACGAGTGATGTGGATTAGGAGCCCTAGAATCATGGGAGTAGACCCAAGTACAATGTAGGGTTCTTTTCGCATCAAAATGGCGCAATTTTAAAGCTAGGGTCTTGGGAGACGGAAATATGGTATTATCCATTCCTATCCCGTTGAGTCGTATCGATAAAGCGTCTATCTCCTGCTTCCAATAGGTAAATTCTTTAAAGGGAAACGGTTACTTTCTCATGAGGATATTCGAACATCGAGCTGCCACTTTATTCATGCTTATAACAGACCTTTTCCAGTATCAAAACAAAGTCGTGATGTTATGAAAGAAACCACTTTATTGTTATATACTAAATAACAATCACATAAAAAAAGATAAGAAGAAAAGGGACTATGGTTAAAATGAATATACTCCTATCAAATTAATATCAATGTCTAGAATTTAGTCATATATGAACAGAAATTGAAAGAGCTCCTTCTATGACGTATGTATTCAAAATTTACAAAATAATTGTATTGAGAGGGTAAACAAGAGAGTGTTTTAGAGTATATTGTTAAAAACACAATTGATGATCATTGGTGCTTTACATTCACAAACCGGAATATGGAAAAAGACAAGTGGAATGCCTTTGGCCGTCTCACCTGCATCACGCGGTTCAATATAGCAGCAGTGCTGACTTTGAAAACTACTCTAACTCGCACAAGATGTTCAGTGATACATGGTTACTCTTATGTCCACTTTTTATGAACTAGACCAATAAACTTACAGAGATATGATGGTTATTCAACAAAAAAAACCCAACATGGTCAAAGTTCATTGGCCTTACATGACCTTTGACCTTGATCATGGGACTTGAAACTCGCACAGGATGTTCAGTGATACTTGATTACTCTTATGTCCAAGATTCATGAATCAGATCCATAAACTTTCAAAGTTATGATGGTAATTCAACAGATACACCCAATTCGGCCAAAGTTCATTGACCTTTGACCTTGGTCATGTGACCTGAAATGCGCACAGGATGTTCAGTGATACTTATTACTCTAATGTCCAATTTCAACGAACTAGACCAATAAACTTTCAAAGTTATGATGGTAATTCAACAGATACCCCCAAATCGGCCAAAGTTCATTGACCCTAAATGACCTTTGACCTTAATCATGAGACCTGAAACTTGCACAAAATGTTCAGTGAAGCTTGATTACTATTATGTCCATGTTTCATGAATCAGATCCATAAACTTTCAAAGTTATGATGGGAATTCAACAGATACCCCCAAATCGGCCAAAGTTCATTGACCCTAAATGACCTTTGACCTTAATCATGAGACCTGAAACTTGCACAAAATGTTCAGTGATGCTTGATTACTATTATGTTCATGTTTCATGAATCAGATCCATAAACTTTCAAAGTTATGATGGGAATTCAACAGATACCCCCAATTCGGCCAAAGTTCATTGACCCTAAATGACATTTGAACTTGGTCATGTGACATAAAACTCACGCAGGATGTTCAGTGATAATTGATTAACCTTATGTCCAAGTTTCATGAACTAGGTCCATATATTTTCTAAGTTATGATGACATTTCAAAAACTTAACCTCAGGCTAAGATTTCGATGTTGATTCCTCCAACATGGTCTAAGTTCATTGACCCTAAATGACCTTTGACCTTGGTCATGTGACATGAAACTCTAACAGGATCTTCAGTAATACTTGATTAACCTCATGGCCAAGTTTCATGAACTAGGTCCATATACTTTCTAAGTTATGATGTCATTTCAAAAACTTAACCTCAGGTTAAGATTTGATGTTGACGCCGCCGCCGCCGTCGGAAAAGCGGCGCCTATAGTCTCACCTGCTATGCAGGTGAGACAAAAACCGATAAGACGAGGAAGGGGATGAAGGGGCGGGTACCAAGAGGAGCCAAATAAGTAAAACATTGAGGAATAGAAAGTGTCAGGTGTAGTGGTAAGCGACGTTATACTGTTTTTACAAAGTCTGATGCATCATTAAAAACACATTTAAGGTGAGGGAGACTCGCAAAACAAGTCATGACCAGTGTTATGAATTTTTAAAAAATATACATACATGTAGCATAGAGCTATGCATGTAGGAAATTTTTCTAAGGTGGCAGAGATACTTAAAATTTGACCCCCAAAATACAAGGAACGAGCGAGGGCAGTGATCGAGCTGATCAGGAGAGCTTTTTTGTTTTGTAAATTAAAAGGTCCAGGTACAGCCTTTGGGTCCTGTTGGTTGTGAGGGATTTTACAAATGTTTTCCATAAAAAAGTAGGTGGGGTATGGAGAGGGCCACTTTGCGTACTGCAATGAAATATACTCAGTTTGTATTTTCTACTTTCTCCATCTAACTGGGTGAAATCCAGAAACTAAATAGGCAATATTCTCTATCTATATCTATTTCTCAACCATTTTAATCGATTGCACTCCTTCTAATATGAAATACAGATGTGGAAAATATATATAATTCGTTTTATACAATATATTGATACCGATTGTGCTTTTAATTTTTTTTCTGGTCGCCTACAGACAACCTTAATTCTACATTGTCCGCCATATTGTAAACATAATTGTTTATCATTATATGGGAATAACATTTAAGCAAACTCATAATAATTTTGTATGGTTGAAATTATAATTCATTATAAAGCTTCTATTTTCTCATGAGTCATCGTGTTCACAGTGCTTAACCCTTTGGGGTACCTTTATCACTCTTCTCCATGCATGCCATGTAGCTCATCGCAGTAAAGATCTATCCCCTCATGGACCCTACTACGTAGCAGGGTTCATGATCATGATGATCCTTCCTATGTATATTTCGTCTTTCGCCTTTGTTAATTCGATGGAAAGCATCACTATATTATATCCCACTCCTTTCCGTAGCTATAATCAAAATTGGCTAAATTCAGGGGTTGAACAAGCATATTTTGATGCAGGAGGGGGAGGATGGTAAGATGACACAAAGCTAAAGTCATTTTTGTTTTCTATATTAGGGTAGCAGGGGGTATTTTATAGATAGGGCATATCTATTTCGTTTAATACTTTGTTTATCTCACTCTTTTTCTATACTCGTTTTGATTGATTAATTAAAATTCTTGAGAAGCAGCACTTCTTGGCCCAATCATGCCGTTCGAACCAGGGACTGAACTCTGCACTACGTAGTGTACAGTCTAGTGATAACATGGCCCACTTTTTGTACTCTTGACCTATAATAGTTAAGATGAATTTCCATTGCTTTTTCAAATATTAACGTAAAACTGAATTTTCATGCGGTCATAAAAACTGGACATATGTTTACTCAAGTTTAGAAAATGACAATGAGAAAGATACAACAAATATCAGTGATAATAATAAGGAATCTTCGTCGAGTAGCATCATAAGCATGTTGAATGTTCAGCAATGCTGCAGATGTTTCCAATCTTCATGATCTCAAACAGGAGTGGCAAAGGACGTTCTGTGTTTCCAAGGTTTCTTGCGATGTTATTCTTAATTCCAGAGAGAATATACGACAATAAAATGTCACTGTCTTCAACGATTTATCCGGAAGTATTTAGTTTCCTGCACCTTTCTTGCCTTACTGCAGTGACAGTGTTCAAGTTCATGTTGTACATAATGCTCCATGAGACATTATTATCACGTGCATTAACATGAACCCATTCAGCCATGTATGATAAAAGTGGCATTAACGGTAATATTGAGGCGAGAGTAAGTCTTCCGTATCATCACCTTCATAACCTTCTCGTTCTAAACCATTTCGAAATATTGTAAAAGCTGAGATGTAGGACTCTCATCAAGCCTTCTCTAATGGACGCACCTACAATATAAAAGCGTATTAATTCAGTGAAGCTCAGAACTAAATGTCAAGCGTGGATTAATAACGTCTTTTTATCTAGGTCATCATCATTCTTGCATGCTCTTAATAAGGCTTATAATAATATCCACCCTCTACCAACGTAATATGAGAGAGGTAATAGTAACGTGACATAAAGTGGTACAGAGGAAAGGTCCTGAAGCTACAAGGTCCGATTCTCCCACACAGTGAATAAATGTACTTCTACTACATCTTGATAATTACTGATATGGCTTAAAGTCCTCCCCGAATCACCTCAGATGCATAAATCATGTGCGGCAACCAAAAATAGAAATACATCAATAGATTTAAAAAGATCATAAAGTAACCAATGCACTCAAAATATTAAAGCAACTTATAAAATTACGAAGGGCATTTCATATACAACTTAGCACCGTTCTGATTTATTGATAGACTCAAATAATTATATGGTATGTTTATTGAATATCCCAAATCCTAAATCAGGTTTATTTTTTTGTACATTTTTATTACACGAACGTGATTTTTTTTTGTCAGTGCTCATTTTGAGGACACTCTACTCTTATTTATAGCAGCTCATAGTCATAGACCAGAACTGGTGTAAAGTTCTTTCATCTCTAAACTAATTCGTTTTTTCATAGTGCTGTTTGTGTGCACAAACAGCTCTGCAAAACCCAACTCGGGAACCAAACTATTGACAGACAGGAGTCGATAAAGATCAATCCACCCTCAAACCACAAAAACGGAAACTTTATATGGACAGACCTTGTGGGTTGTTACACATGTTACCACTCCTTTTGTTTCGGGAAATTAAAGAGATTAAAATATTGGGCGGCTGGTATGTGAAATTTCAAAAGTACAAAAATATCCCTGAACTCAGTTCTTCGGCCTTTTTTTTTAAAGTCAATGAATGTGTAGATTTATCTACTTTGGAACATTGTAAGTCTTATCAGAATACCAAACCCTCACTAAAGAAACATAATTAATTAAACGAACCAATACGTTAAAATTCTCAATCAGTGCAGTTTGAATATTATGTCAATTTGTTTACGAAATAATTAAAATATTACGTACGACTAGGATCTCACAATAATTGTGTACGAAAAGATGTCTATGAATTCAAAAATATTTATAGGGAACAATGTTTACATTTTTTTACGAGGAACAATTTTTTTTCCAATTTCGTATTAAATAAAACAAACATAAATATATAGGCTGATTTCCGGCGCTTGCTTCTTTCTTTCTTTCTTTCTTTTTTTTTCTTTCTTTCTTTCTCTCACTCTCTTTCCTTCTTTCTTTCTTTCTTTCTTTCATTCTTTCTCTTTTTAGGGGGGAGGGGGGGACAGTCTTGTTGGAAATGTCTCCCTAACGTAAAGTCGAAAAAAATGTCGGCTATTTTGCATTGATATTACAGAAGAACATTTCGAAACATACTTTAAAATAATATCCTGTTTGGAATTGTCTTCAACATCATGAAAATAGTAATGAGGCAAAGAAACTCACAAATCATAAGGAAACTAAATCGCATTCCTTGACATAATGTATTTCCCCTTAATCCCTACTATTCCAAAAGAGCAAGCAATTGAGCCAATGCTAAAATCAATTAAAGAAGCAATACTAAGAAAACACAGTAACAAAAACATGCCACTTGGGATTAACATTGCTATTAAAATAGCAAAAAGGAAAAAAAAATTGGACCCTCCTTGTTCAATTAATCATAGAACTTGATCAGTCGTAACAATGTCAATCAGGACTATTCATAATTCAGTATTCTGGAAATATGAATGACCATAGGCAGAAATTTTTACCGTGGGGGGGGGCAAGACGCATAAACATTCTCGAAGAAAACTCACAAGCGAGGGAAGGGAGAGAAGCGACCAAGCTTGTCATGAGGGCGAGTTTGCATTTCCTATTAAAGTGAACTTGACAGGTTTCGTGCACACTTCTGGTGATCTTTTTGAAAATTTTCAGTAAATTAATGTAAGTTTTCAAACTTTCTAGCGAGGAGCACCTGCTCCCTGCCCCCGCTGCTTACGGCCATGACCTTACACGTGACATAACAGACAGAAAAATCAAAATGTGACATGGCACGTCGAATAAATAATATTTCTCCTGCTTTATGAATCCCAGGAAAAGAGTGGAAAGTGAGACATCACGGTATTTCACGAAATTCAGGATCTAAGATTGTTGTGAGCACACCGGGGGCCGTTTCATAAAGCTCTTTGTAAGTGAAGAGCGACTTTGAGAACGACTGGTGAACCTATCTTACGCGCTAAACCATCGCAAATTTATTATACAATTTACCAAAAGAAAGGATCACCACTGTCGTTCTTACCTTACGAACAGCTTTATGAAACACACACCAGGGATCAGTCAGGGGCATACGTTTTCCTATTTAAGGAGGTCTCTTCATGAGGAGATACAAACAATATAATTATTAAAAAAAAACTAACAAATAAGACACGGTATGCGCTTCTCATTCGATTCTGTGCCTGCTTCCGATTGCAACTATTTCTGCGACGGGCCTGCATGAGGTGACAACAGGGGGCGCCCATGCACACTATGTGATCAGCCAAGAAAATTGACAAGTCTAACTGTCGGTCTATCATAAATATTTGTGATTAATTCCTTACCTACTCCATATACTAGAACTGTAATTGGTTTCTGAAACGGTTCTACTAAGAAATACCAAATTTGTGGACGAAAATACAGGGATTAGTCAGTTCTTCATTAGATCATCAGTCTTACAGAGTTTTGAGGAAGAAAGTTGTCATGAAATTTAATATTTGTATTTTGTAAGGAAATTCTTCAATTACGAATCACTCATTTTATTTCAATTCACCGTGTTTTTTTCCCTTTCTAATAACAGGGTATCTCAATTGTAGCAGGGGTGACCATGATTGAGGTGTCCCTCCTGAGGTATGATAACCCAGGTAGTCGACTGAGTGGAGGAGAATGTTGTGATGCTAGTATGTCGGAGATATGCAGAGACAAATGCGATAACAGGTTCGAGATATGCGTCTCTAGTCAAGAGAGGTAAGATCATAGCACATTAATAGAGATAGTTATGACAATTTAATCATGCGCTCACCACTCATATGTTCAGTTGCCATGGATATCGACAGGTTTTCCTCCCACGCGAAATAACTTCGAAAGGGGAGAATTGACAGCTCAATGGATGTATTAATGTGAACTGATTTAACTCCCGGTGACGTCAATATGACCATTGTCGAGTAATAGGGGTAAGAAATAGAGACATAATAGGGGAAGAAGTGGGGAAAAGAAGTAATAGGGGGTAGAAGTAAAGAAAATTAGAAAAAAAAGGAATAAGACTATCCAGAATGAAAGGTCTGAGTTGTGTAACTCTATGACACCCATTTAATTCAATGAGAGAAAAGTTATGTCCAAGTTTTGTCGTGTCCACCCTCTTTCAAAGAACCTTGCAAATGGAGGAGTCGCCCCTGCGGATAAAAAAAATATGCGAAGTCCGAAACGTGATATACAAAAAGGGTGTGAGGGAATGTGGAGAGGGAGGGGAGAGAGTGGGATGGGGAAAAGAGGGGTATGTGTTTGGCACACAGGTACTTGATTCACTATTCTTATCAAGAATTTAAAATATTTTAGATTTCATATTGAAATATATTTTTGGAATATTACAGTGCTGCCGGTCTTTCCGGGATTTATTTTCTTACCCTCTAAAAACACGGAGTAAAATTTTACCCAGTATTGGGTAGAAAGGGAACATGCATGTTTGCTGGGTAATTTTTTTTTGGTTACACTTCGTAATTCCGAAACACGTGAATTGCCTATTCATCGACGTTAGTTAACCCGAAAACGAAAAAGGGTTCGTTAATCCGAACATTTTTGGCGTTATTTCGAAGACTCCTTATTCCGAAGGTTCGTTAGTCCGAAAACGAAATAAGGTTTGTTATTCTGAAGGTTCGATAATCCGAAAACGAAATAAGATTCGTTGTTCTGATGGTTCATTAATCCAAAAAAGAAAATAAGGTTCGTTAATCTGAAAACGAAATGGGGTTCGTTATTCCGAAGGTTTTTTAATCCGAAAACGAAATAAGGTTCGTTTTGCCAAAGATTCGATAATCCGAAAACAAAATAAGGCTCTTTATTCCGAAGGTTCGTTAATCCGAAAAATTAAAAAATCGGTGGCGAAGCCGGGAAAACCGGAAGGGTATTGGTGGAAGAGGGGGTGAGAAACACCGTTGCTGTTCAAATGTTCTGAGGAGGCAAAAAGAAGGGCAGCGGAGAAAATTAGAGTAGAGCAAAGACTTTTTAAAGTGATTTCTGATTATGGTAAGATATATATTTGGGCTCTATTTTTCGCGAGGGAGTGTAACGAGCGAGCGGTTTGGAAACAAAATCAAAGCTGATGTTGTATAACTCGTTTTTTGGTCAACTGTCAATATGGCATCCTTGGAAGGTGTTGCGAGCGTGAATCGCAAGCTCAAACTTTTGGACCTTTTAAAGGTCAAGTCCACCTCAGAAAAATGTTGATTCGAATCAATAGAGAAAAATCAGACAAGCACAATGCTGAAAATTTCATCAAAATGCGAGTGCGAAGTGCGAGCTAAAAAAAGGGGGATTTTCTAATCTAAAATGTATACTTTAAAAAAGGGTACTTCATTTCGAAAATCGGCACATTTTATTTTGTAAAAAAAAACACAAGGGAATTTCCAATTTTGAAAAAAAAAATGTTGTTCCTACGGGATTATTATCATTTTTTTTGGGGTGAAAGTGCCCCCTGCCCCCCAACTGCTTTTACAGCCCCTGTGGGAAGGGGCTGATCTATCGTTACAAGGGGCGTTTGCGTACACAGAATTCTCTCAAAGAGATGATCACAGGCTTATGAGGCTAGTTCATGTTTTTCTCTCGTTGCTAGACTTGCAAATTTATTAGATTTTTCATTTTTATGTATCCGGTTTAAACGTAAATAAATGTACATGATACAAAGGCACAAGGACCAAAATGAACATGGTTACGATAAGTACAACTTAAAACACAGACTACAGAACATCAAACAAATAAAACATAAATGCATTCAACGAGAAAACTACTATTATCCTATTAACGAAAACCATTATAAGAGCAGATAGAAGTTATCAAATCAAATATCGATAGGGGCGCGTTGATGCATTTCGAAATTATTTTGTCAAGTTCAAAAATGTCTACTTAAAGATCCATTCTTGAAACTAATGTTTCCCACTTATAAACATAATGAAATAAAATCGCTCTGTGCGGGGGTTGATTATTTGGACCAGAATGGGGTTATAAAGACCCCTTTTTGGCTGGGGCGGGGCAAAAAACAAACATCCGCAGCCATCATACATGTAGCCAGCTTTTCGGAATGAGGGGGGGGGGGCACACTTAATTCACATTAAATGGATATGTGAATATAGGCCTACAGATGTGCATCGAGCTTTCGCCAATAAGGGGGGGGGGGATTTCATTCACATCTTCCCCGATCGGCTGCTCAAAGCTGATTTTGTTTCTTTTTTTGAAGTGGTAGTCCGAACAGTGACTTCTTACTTTTATTCTTATAAACAAGATAATTGTATCTGAAATTGTAATTGAATTCCTGATTGAATTATGCCAATGCGAGAAGCGAGCTAAATTTTAAAGAAAGTTCAGGAATTGAACATATTTAGCATTGTTTGCGATTATGAACAAGACGCGTATGGAACTAACTAATTACTTAGAGCGCGAAGTGCGAGCTAAAATTTTCGATAAACTGTCATAAAGAGGGTTTTAAGTAGTTTGTTAGAATTCATAGAGACGTAGGCTTATAATTACTAATGAGAGTTAGCTGATATAAGTTTGCACGATCATACCTGAAAAGGAATATTATTTTTGAGAACTTCATGGAATACACGAAGAATAAGTACTTCAAATCAACATTATTTCAATTTGTGATTAACGAACCTCATTTCGTTTTCGGATTTACGAAACTTCGGAATTACGAACCTCATTTCGTTTTCGGACAAAGAAACTTTCGGAATTACCAACCTTATTTCGTTTTCGGACTAACGAAACTTCGGAATTACGAACCTCATTTCGTTTTCGGACAAATGAACCTTCGGAATTACGAACCTTATTTCGTTTTTGGAATACCGAACCTTCGGAATTACGAACCTTATTTCGTTTTTGGAATACCGAACCTTCGGAATTACGAACCTTATTTCGCTTTAGACTAACGAACCTTCGAAATTACGAACCTTCGGAATAACAAACTTTCGGAATACCCGAACCTTGGAAATACCGAAGCGTCGGAATTACGAATGTTTGCGATTTTTTTACCCATATTGGGCTATTTCAATGCAACATTGCATAAAATTTACAAAATAAAATAAATATATATATATATATATTTACCCAACCAACATGCATGTTCCCATTTTACCCAATATTGGGTAAACCTTTTAGAGTGTAATTTCGTCATGAATGATCTCTAATCACATGCATCGGTGTTGGTGTATCGTTTGCTTAAAATAATTTATGTGTACAATCAGGATGAGCAACTGCCTCAAGTATACACTGTTCATGTAATCTACAATATAAAGGATTACGGGATTAGATATACCATGAAATCAAATTCCATGTCCCTCCATCAGATACAGAAACCTTTAATTGTTTTTTCTTCCATGTTTATCAATTGCAGTGACACCAACATGACATCTTGCTCCTACTTCTCGGCAAATACAACGGAGATAATGGACAACTCAGATCAGTTCACGTTCCCAACTTCCTTGCTCTTGCAGGATGACAGCAGTCTTCCGAATCCATTTACTATCTCCATACCTGATGCTTGGGTAGGTCAATACATATATGTGGTTTACACATTCCCGGTTATTAAAAACCAAAGACATGAAGTACACAGATCCAATCATAAATAAATTGATAATGTAATTAACTTACTAACGAAATAAATAGATAATTATGAACAAATTGATAAATTCATGAATAACCCATCGGATAATAATCATTAGTTATAGCAACATATAAATTAATTATGGTGAATTCAATTTAAAACATATGAATAAAAATAAAAATTATCTAACTAAAACGAATAACTGAACAAATACACATATTCGTGAATTGGTAACTGAACATATTAGTTTAAAAATGTAGGAAATAAATTGGTTATTTCGATTGAAATGAAAAAAAAATACAGGACATTAATTACCCAACTATACAAACTGACACAACTGTAGAGGGAATGAAGACTACGTTTGAGATACACAAGGCTAAAGTGTATGAAGATTTCTCTTGTGCAATTACACGTATGTTATCATCGTTGTCGTCATCATCAATATTTTAGTTTTCGTTTTCTGGATATATTTTGAGTCAAACTTGGAGCATTTTTTTATCAGAATATAGCTAATTTAATTAGAGTAATATCATTCAGCCAATTCTATGGTGGATTTCATTTTAATGTATAAGTTGATGCATCTCAATTTAATTGCCGAAATAAGATTTTATCACGAACATAGACGGGCCACAATTTAAAAAAAAAGAAGCTGACGCATGTGAAGGTAAAATTTCTGCTCAAGAAATAACGCAGGCATTGAAAAATATGAAACGGAACAAGACACATGGCGGGGACGAACTAACGGTAGAATTTTATATGAAATTCTGGAAGATATACAGGATATAGTTTTGGGTAGTTTAAATGCGGGTTTTGAGAACGTCATGGTGTCATAAATTTACTAAATGTTGAATAAAAGCTGGCTGCAATGGTCTTAGCAAATAGAATGCAAGAAATATTAACATCACTGATAAATGAAGATCAGGTTGGTTATATAAAAGGTAGATTTGGTTATTGTAATGCTAAAATAATTCAGGATATTATTGACTTTACACAACTTGAAATAGTTGATGGTCGTCTTTTGTTTGTAGATTTCTAGAAAGCATTGGACAGTCTTGAATGTAATTTTATAAATAAATGTTTAGAAAAATATGGATTCAAAATAATGTTTAGAAATTTGATTTCGATTCTGTATACCCAGATTTCAAACTGCGTTCTTTTAAATGGATATTTTACAGAAACTGTTTACCCCACAAGAGGGATAAGACAAGATTGCCCGATCTCTGCTTTACTTTTTATTTTAGCCATTGAGTGTGTCAGCAACAAGACCAGATATGATGAAGGCATACAGGAAATTTTGGTCGGAGATAAATCTAAGGAAATAAAGCTATGTCAGTTATCTGACGATATGACAATTTTTTATGAAGAACAAAGCTATTGAGCATATATAAGACTTTGGAAAAGTTTCAGGTGTTGTTTTAAGTAAGGATAAAACACAAGTGATGTAGTTGGGAAAGAGAAACCTCTGGAAATGATTAGTAATATTCCATGTGCTGAGGATTATGTTAAAGCCCTCGGTATATTTTTTTTTCAACAAAGGAATCTATGAGCTGTGAGCTAAATTGGTCAAGAGATAAAATAAATAAAATAGAACATTACTAAATATTTAAAAAGAACGAAATCTTACATATACAGGTAAAATAGTTATTTTGAAAACATTGATATTATCTAACTTTGTATACACTGCTCAAATAATCTTTTGTCACACGGATCCGGTTAAAAGAATATACAATTTAATGACGAACTTTCTTTGGGCATGTTGGGGGTCTAAAATTCATAAAGTAAAAAGAGCCAATTTACATGTACTTAATGATTTGTCTAATGGTGGATTAAACATGCTAGATTTAGGTTCAAAGCTTAACAATTTCAAGTTAAAATGGCTGTTCAGATATTTTGATGATACTAAGTCAAAATGGAAATGGATGTTTGATTATTGGTTTGAGAAGTTAGGCGGGAGTTTAATTTTAAGAAATTGTAAGTGTGATCTGCAATATATTTTGTCATTGAAACAAATTCCAAAGTTTTATCGTGAAATATTGTATATTTACTTGACATTTAAAAGAGAAAAATTGCTCAAGGAAAAAAAATATATAATTTCCAGTGCAGAAATTTGCAAAGAACTGCTATGGTTTAATAACAATATCAGATATAATGGAAAGATTTTGTTGTTCAGGAACTGGATACGTTGAATGAGGAATGTTACGCCGTCTTTAAACACACCACTTACTTGTAATTCTAGTGGAAACACGTTTATCATGAGTTGTTGCAATTGAAGGCTGAAAAATCTAGGGCACAATCATTTTGGAGAGAAAGGTTGGACGAAGACGATAAACATTCTTGGTTGTTTACATGGACACTAAAACTTATGAATATTCAAGACAATGCCATGGTCCAATTTAAATTCAATTTTATGTATAAATTACTACCAACTCTCTCTAATTAAAAAAAAATGGAAGCTAAGAAACACAGATATGTGTAGTGTGTGTAATCAGTTGAGCGATTTATTGCATATGTTTTTTTTGGTTGTGCTCAGGAGTTTAAACCTTTTGGAAATATTTAGAGCTGTTAATAAGAAAGTGTACAGATCAACAGTTTTGTTTGAAGCTTAATTATATTGTTTATGGTTTTAGGATAGAACATATAAAATAAATTAATTTAATATTGAATTGTGCATTATTTTCCATTTACAAGTGTCATAAGATTGTACTAATTTCTGCAAAAAGGATAAACTGTAATGATTTGAAAATGATGTTTACTTACATGTATGTTCTTAAAAGTAGATATGATGTTGAGAAATATAAAAGAAAACTTATATATGAATCTGTCAAAATATAATTCTAAAGAATTTATAAGACATTTGTTCGTATAAACTTATATGCATTTTATTCAAATAAAGAAGACCAGTTTTGGTTTAAAATTGCCGAGATAAATTGATAATCTACATGATAACCATTCATTATCAATATTATACGAAAACTGAAAAACCCCAAACAATTGTACTCAATACCTGGAAAGGTGTTACTACTTGCAAGAGCAGTATTTCAGAAAAGATCACAAGTGGACCCGTGAGTAAACGACGAAGCATCAACGAACAATTTTAGGAAAAACTCTCAGGCAGACAAAGAAAGTGTTATACATGCTAATAACTCGTGCATTTGGGAATTATATTGAATGTTGGAGTAGTTATTAGATATTCCAACATATGTGCCAATTAATAGAAAAGATGAAAATAATTGGGAAAAGAAGACACTTCGACTGAACAATGATATTAACACAGCATGTAACTAAGCATTTTAAGGATGTAATGCGCTGCGATCAGATGGAACCCTGTAACGTCAGAAGTGCAGTTAACTGCTAATTTAAAAGAAAAGTACGATTAACTGTTCAATTATTGTCTTTACAAGGAAAAGGTGTAAATAATCATGAGTTTCGAACGACGAAGAACAAAAATCTACATCACACGAACTCTATACTTTCATAATAAGAGAAATATGCTGGTAGCAAATCTCAAATAACACTGTTAAATGAATACGTTTATTTTCCCAATATGCCATTTTTTTAGCAACTGATCATATTACAAATAATAAATGCGTGTACATCTCAACCAAAATAATCAATGAAAAGTAAGCCCCTAAAAATAATTAGTTTTATTTAGATGTGTTTTTTTTCCGAGGTCTTCTCAATGGATTATTTTGATCAATTCGAACAGAGCCTTGTTTACCATGTGTATATTCCATTAAAAAAATGATATGATATTCTTCCTTACCACCCTGAGGCCTACAATCACGTGGTGTCTATCTGATGAACATTATTTGATCATTATCAAATCGACAGACAAAATGTAAGAAGAGAATACCACATGCGCGAAAGTCAGCCATCTCGTTTATGTAACTTACAGTGAATGAATAATTTTTGCTCCCTGAGCGAATTGAAAAAAAATGCATTAGTTCCTCTGATAATTGTAGTGACATATACCAAAGATATAAACTACGTGTATATAACATTACAACCTAGTCGATGACTTTAATCGTATTTGTTTTATATACCTTTCGGTGACGGTATTAAGTTATTAACCTTGCAATCATTAGGAATTCTGCAGTTTAAAGGCTTGGCCTTCTTGAAATGATTAATATATAAGAAAGTGAAATATTGGCATGTGGAAAGATAAGGCCTCTCTATGTAACACATATCTTACGTTTGTCAATGACTCTTGCATATCAAGATTTAGCAGTACCATTGCAGCATTCTCGCAACTTGTAGTCATGTTGAAGCGTTCTGCTTGCTAAAAGTTTTGAAAGCTAAACCAGGGTCAACGCAACACAGCTTGACCCTGCAATATTTTGTTTGCTCAAATTGTTCGACGCCATTGATGAATACGTCATCTAATGAGTCTAGCTCGTCCCTCCACTTGTTTGTATTGTTAGAGTGCTTCAGCGCCAATGATGAATATCTCATCGTCATAACATACACATTTATATAACGTTTTTGTACTACAGGGAGGAGTCCGGTTCAAGGTGCGCGTCATGGACGTCGATACAGGGGGTGACCAACAAGTAGATATTCTGGCGAAATATATAAACTACTATCCAGATCCAAATTACGAATTCACTATCCAATGGAAACCAGTGCTGTCTGGAACAGGTGATGGAAGGTACGAAGCTCACATTATTCAAAATAGGTCTTCATGTCATCATTATTCTCATATTGTTCTTAATATTGTGTTTCTCCCTGCGGTGAATGACAATTACTTCATTAACAATCATGTACTTTTTGAAAAAAAAAAACATTTTTTTGCTTTGTTGCTGCATGTAAGAATCAACATGGTGACATATTTTTGCTCCTGCGACAATTGCTCAAGGCTCCTTATTTCGTCAAAGATATAGGGTTAGTGTTACAGTAGGGGTTTATGTTAGATTTAGGAGAGGCTATGACGTTCAATCTAGGGCTGAAGTTGGCCAGTCCCTTAGTGTGGGGAATTACAACGGAGCAATTGTCGCCGGAGCAAATGTCATGGAACCGTAGAAAATAACATGGCAAAGAAAATCTATCAACTTGCTTACCGCTCATACCATGAAGTCCTTGTATCGCTTCTGAATTAATCAATGTCTGACGTTGTGTTTCAACAGATTAAAGACAGCAATGCGGGTTTACTGTGGAGAGGGGTTCTTTGGCCCTCGATGTCACGTATACTGCGTGGATGGTCCTACATACACATGCGAACCATTCACAGGGAAGAAGCTTTGTGAATCTGGTTATGGTGGAACAGAGTGTGACGAGGTAAGACTCGCTCTAAAGACATGACAGATGACATGACCATGATATTGCCACGATTACGATGTCTAGGAGTTCTGTTTCTGATTCTGCTGCATCAACGCCAAGCTGATATATATAACTAATTACATTATGAAACGTTTTTTATTTACAAATGTTAGATACTTAAAGACGACTTAAACTGAAAATTTTACCCCTCATTGGAAAGGGGAGGGGGTATAATAAACTGTCATTAATTTTCAATGTATGGAGGTGAAATCACTATTCAAAGGTCTGCATGAATATTTTTTTTTAATACAATGTGGCTGGGAACAAGTAACAAAAAAGAAGGTATACGACACTGACAGTAGAAATGAAGTAAAGAAACATAAAATGTGTTCATTGGATGACTGGACTGATGATAGAAGTGATGCATTTTATATACTAGATATAGTCGTCATAACCAATATGAGGAACAGATGAGAAAAGAAAAATTGATAAAGTTTATTCTATGTACTTATGATGAAAACCCGTCCCTCTTTATCTGCTTTCACGTAGGACATAGCGGAATGTGCATCATCACCATGTCAGCAAGGAGGTTCTTGCGTCGACCTCATAAACAGTTACCGTTGCGATTGTATTCCTGGGACTTATGGTGAGTTCTGCATCGTATCGTCAACAGAAATATCAATTGAGTGGAGGAGCCGAGGTGTAGTGGTTCTGACTCTTGCCTTCTAAACAGAGGGTCGTGTGTTCGAATCCCACCGCGGTCTGGCGTCTTTTGGCAAAGCGTTAATCCACACTTTGTCACTCTCGACCCAGGTGCTAAATGGGTACCCGGTAGAATGTGAATGTCATTGTAGCTTGTCCAGTGCTGTGTTGCCTCACCGGCGACTGAATGGAATGCTACCCAGGGAGTGGAAGATGTGAACACATTGTGTGCGAGAATGGCTGATTGAATCCGATGACCGTGGTAATATATATCTGTACAGCACATAAACACGTCAACCGATGTATTAAGCACTATATGAAAGCTGATTATTATTACTATTATGATTATATTATATCATTCAATGAATATCTGCATTGTCCTTAATTACGTAAGGTTTCACCACACTTACCCATTGTGTTTATAGACCTACATAAAGTGTCAAACTGATACTTATGTTATTTCAATTAAACAAACAAAAATTGTCTTTAAAGGTTTGTTAAATTTTTAGTCCGATGCTAGGGCTTATTGGCAATTTCTAGGTAAGACTATGTAAGCAGTAGCTTGAATAATGATGACAACAAACATTTTTTTTTTACGATATTTCTCCCATGTTTTCATTTCAGGTACCCACTGTGAAAGAAACCACAACGACTGTGACAATGTAGTATGTCAGAACGGCGGTACCTGCCATGACCAGCTCAATGATTTCCAGTGCACATGTACTGAAAATTTTGAAGGTCGTTTCTGCGAGGTCCTTATTGATGAATGCATCAGCGATCCTTGCCTAAATGGAGCTACTTGCGCGGATGGTATTCGAGATTACAGCTGTATATGTGCTGATGGCTATGAAGGAAGAAATTGCGAGATTGACATTAATGAATGCTCAAGTTCACCATGTTCTAACAATGCGACATGTGATGATAAAACTGCAGGCTTTGAGTGTAAATGTATTCCCGGCTTTGTGGGAAACTTGTGTGAGGTAAATGTGGACGAATGCGAAAGTATGCCTTGCAAGAACGGCGGATCTTGCATCGATCTCATAAACTCATTCGAGTGTGACTGTTCTACTGGATACGAAGGAATCTTCTGTGAGGACAACGTAGATGAATGTCTGTCATCGTCCTGCCAAAACGATTCTCCTTGTATTGATGGCGTAGCAAGTTACACGTGTGAATGCAATCCAGGATTTCAAGGAGTTCATTGTGAAATCAATATCAATGAATGTGCAAGTAGTCCATGTATAAACCAAGGTACCTGTCGAGACTTGGTGAATGCTTTTGAATGTGTTTGCCAACCAGGATTCAATGGCACTTTCTGTGAAATCAATATCGATGAATGCAATGGAAACCCTTGTCAAAATGGAGGCATATGCAGAGATCTAATAAATGGATTTGTATGCAACTGTGCGGATGGTTTCGAAGGAGCATTGTGTCTTACAAACACAGATGAATGTCTGAGTGACCCATGTGAAAACCAAGGAACGTGTATTGATGAACTGAATGGCTTTTCATGTAGCTGTGCAGCAGGGTTCAATGGCACTCTGTGCAAAGAAAACATAGATGAATGCGCTAGTCAGCCTTGTTTAAACAGTGCAACATGTTTGGATGGAATAAACGAATTTGTCTGTCAATGCCTAGACGGTTTTCATGGCTTGCTCTGTGAGAGCAATAAAGACGACTGTGCCATCGACCCCTGTATCAACAATTCGACATGCGTTGACAGGATCAATTCCTTTGTATGTGTCTGCACTGAAGGGTACGAGGGAATGTATTGTGAGCTTAATACAGACGAATGCCAAAGTGACCCTTGCAGTAATGGAGCAACCTGCCTGGATGGTATCAATGAGTACAGATGCCAGTGCGCAGAAGGATTTGAAGGGATTCACTGCACAAGTGACATCGATGAGTGCTCCAGTAATCCCTGTGAAAATGGTGGCACGTGCTTGGACCAAGTAAATGGATTTTTGTGCACTTGTGTAATCGGATTTGACGGGCTTCAATGTGGAAACAATATTGATGAATGTGCCAGCCAGCCCTGTCTGAATAACGCCACATGCCTTGATGGCATCAATAACTACACATGTGAATGTATGCCAGGTTTCAATAGCGTTCAATGTGAAACGAATGTAGATGAATGTCATAGTTCGCCATGCCAACATGAATCTACTTGTATAGACGGGATTAATGGCTTCCATTGTCAATGCAAAGACGGTTTCAATGGTAGTCTTTGTGAAATAAACATTGATGAATGTGCAAGCCATCCCTGTTTACACAATGGAACCTGTCAAGACGGAGTCAACAACTACACATGTGGCTGCATCCCTGGTTTCATTGGCATTAACTGTGAAACAGACGTAGACGAATGTAGTAGTATGCCCTGTCAGAATAATGCTAATTGTGTTGACAGAGTCAATGAATTCACGTGTCATTGTAAACCAGGGTTTGAAGGAACCCTCTGTGAGGTCAATGTAGACGAATGCAGAAATGTACCATGTTTAAACATGGCAACATGTCATGATTTGATAAACGGCTACAGATGTGAATGTGCTCCTGGATATACAGGTGTTCACTGTGAACAAAACATCGACGAATGCGAAAGTTCACCTTGTCAACATGACTCTACCTGCTTTGATGAGGTGAATGGATTTAACTGTGCCTGTAGTCTAGGGTTCGCTGGAACTCTTTGCGAAAATAACATTAACGAGTGCTTGGGCCTTCCTTGTTACAACAACGGCACATGCCGCGATGGAATTAACAACTATACATGTGAGTGTCTTCCTGGTTTCAGTGGCAGTAGATGCAAGATCGATGTTGATGAATGTGAAAGTTCTCCTTGCCAACATAGCTCGACATGCGTGGACGAAATAAACGGATTCCGATGTCAATGTGCATCGGGCTATGATGGCATATTCTGCGAGGTCGATATAAATGAATGCATCAATAATCCATGCAAAAATGGCGGAACATGTGTAGACTTGATAAATACTTATGAATGTCAATGCATGGATGGATGGGAAGGAGCTCGCTGCGACAATGATACTAATGAGTGTTTAAGCAACCCCTGTCAAAATGGGGCTACTTGCAGAGACCAAGTAGGTGGATATGAGTGTGCCTGTGTGCTTGGATTTACAGGCGTAACGTGTGAAACAGATATAGATGAGTGTTTAGAGATGCCTTGTCTAAATAATGGTACATGCGAAGATGATATTAATAGTTTCATTTGTCATTGCGCTGTTGGGTTTAGTGGAAAATCATGTGAAGAAAACATAGATGACTGTGATCCCAATCCGTGCAGACACAACTCAACGTGTGTAGATGGTATTAACCAGTACGTTTGTTTATGCAGACATGGCTATGATGGTACAGTCTGTGAAATCGACATCGACGATTGCATGAACTCTCCCTGCCATAACAACGCCACGTGTATTGACAAAGTCAACGATTTCGCATGCGAATGCACTGCAGGATACGAGGGTAGATTGTGCGAACTGGATATCAATGAATGTTCCAGCCGACCTTGCTTAAACGGTGGCAACTGCACTGATTTAATCAATGGATACAGTTGCCTCTGCGATTCCGGGTATGAGGGTTTGAACTGTGATGCTGATATTGACGAGTGTGTAAGCATCCCGTGTCAACACGGGGGTACGTGTCAAGATCTCGTCAATAGGTTCCAATGTTCTTGTCATGAGGGTTACGACGGCACTACATGTGACAATAACATCGACGAATGCCAGCCTTCTCCGTGTCAGAATGAAGGTATCTGCGAAGATGGAATCGCGTCTTATCAGTGCCTTTGCCTACCTGGATTCGAGGGCGCCAATTGTGAAATAAACATCCAAGAATGTGATTCATCGCCATGTAGTGAGAACCATACCTGTATAGATGAGATAAATGGTTATAACTGTCTTTGCCTTCCTGGCTTTGAAGGTGTCCATTGTGAGATGGAGACGAACGAATGCCTGTCATCCCCTTGTCGACACGGAGGAACGTGCTTGGATCATGTCAACAGCTTCACATGTGCCTGCCCTTATGGTACGACAGGAAAATTATGCGAGACCGTCACCAATGCCTGTATTAGCCAACCATGCTCTAATAATGCAACGTGTGAAGATACTTTAAATGAAACAAGGTAATTTAGAAGTTCTAGTACACCCCTCCACCTGGACAGTCCACCCCCCAAAAGGATAAATACCATTGGGATTACTACTCCCGCAATCCATTTTCCTCGAGGACATATACTCTTATAGACATGCTTCTCACTTTTACAGAGTAGTTTTTTGTTATAAGTTTATTAACCTGCAACGATATCTGACCTCAATTTTCTAACCAGGATTTTGCGTAAAAAGAGTAGCTTTATATCTGATACTTGATTTATACAATATTTATTGCAGATTAATAGGATGAATACACTTCGAACATCATAATATTGCAAACAATACCATTATATTGTGATTTAAAAAGAAGGATCTTCCCCGGGTTATTGACCGAATCGAGCTTTGATCTGGTGAGGTTTTTATCCCACAGGGTAAAGATCCTAGGTGGTTGTCCTAGAGGTATTTGTGTGGGGTTGTATTTCCAGTAGGCTATGTTAAATGTCATTATCAATAAAAGGCTTTCTAACAGCCTGTTACCTATAGGGAGCACCAGTGAGTATACATGGTATAGGTAAAACTATTAACATCCAGAATAAATATTATAATTTCACAAGATAGTTAGGTATATCAATGCTTTATATACATATGGAATTGAAATGTGCGTTTATAAATACCACACACAAATCACACTTCAATTAACATTTATGAATATCAAATTTCGTGGAAAATTGATTTATGTACTTTCTATCTTTGTCTCATATACAAAATTAACTACAGTTGTATCTGCCCTCCTGGCTACACTGGTGAGTTCTGTGAATCTCTGGATCTTGGACTGTGTGGCGCATCTTGCATTAATGGTCGTTGTGCAGTTTCTTTTAGTCCTGAAGGAGAAGTGATCCACAATTGTTTATGTGAGAAGGGCTTTATTGGGACCAACTGCGATACAGGTAAGGCTCGAATATATCATGAAAATCCCTGTTTCATGAATCGGTAATTGCTGTTATCTCTGTTGGACGACTCTCTGGATGATTTACAGATATGTATAGCACTACTCAAATGCCGAGAATGATTAACAAGTTTACTTTTGTAAACAATTTGTGTAAACAGGTTGGGGCCAGGTTAGTCTAACAATGTACCCAAGAATCAATCCAATCTTATTCTTAGACTGATATAATGTATTAATTTGTGCATTAAATCTAATGAATTTTACAATTTGTTTTTCGCTTATAATGCTTGTACAGTTTGTCTTAAACTGCATTTCCAGTCACTGATATCATCGAAGGAGAGGAGTCTTACTGCTTTCATTTTACCCCATGCTCGACACCGCCGATAAGTTATACACTAATCTACATCTGTTGACCTGCTGCTTATACATGACATAACAAAACGCACGAGAACATCATATTTCGGCAACTCTTCGCTGTCCTTTTTAATAATTTCTCATCACTGGTCAAATATGTAATGCGTCTCAATTTTATCTTCAACTGCAAAAATAATAATAAAACGGACGGAAACAAGCACAAGAGGAATACCCAATACCGAAGATTGTTAATCATTGATTGAACGACAAGACATTACAATGTCAACAAAATAAATGACTGGAACATAGTAAAATATATTGAATTTTCAAAAGAAACTAATTTTCCTTCGATTGACTTTGTTACGAAAATTATTATAATGATAATAATAACAACAACAACAACAATAATGGTGAAAATACTAATAATAACAGTAATATAATAGTAATAGTACATAGTGCTTAAATTGAAAACTTGTTTGATGTCGTATATCTAACACAAACCGTTTATGAGTCTCATGATATTATGAATTCTAAACTGGTACTGGGATTCCGAAAATCATATCAGCAGAAGAACGATGTGTCGCATAGAGGCTCAAAACCAATTGGAATGCTTAGAATCCCGCGCTCACACTTTAGAACACATTTATACATTTTAAATATAAAAAAAGTGACACCTACTTCCCAACAACTCCATGCTAACATATAAGCCGGTAAATATAAACCGTGTAAGTGTTTTTATTCTTTTCCCATCTACAGAAATTACAGCTATATGCTCAAACATCCTTCTCACAAGTCACCATCCTACGAATAACATGGTAAATGTGGCGACGAAGCTAAGCAAAATTATCAAGATGTCATATGGAGATAGTCTAGAAGAGCCTAAGAACATTGAAGTAGTCATCATAGCATCTGCAAACGAAAGCTCACAACTATCAGGGTGAGTGTATTGGCATATTTGTCTTATTGTAACTTAGTTTCGGGGATGTATATTGTGTATATGTTTTAATCAATTTGTATGCAATTCTTGCTTTTAGCCTATTGTGCTAGACCTATTCATTTGTGTTATATAGAAATGTTATTTGCCGAAGAGCATGATCTGTTAACTTACTATTTTAGCGTTATTTCATGTTATCAATTATGATTATGCACATTGTAGGATAGGGGCTCCACGTCCCACTAGCAGTACTTGCTATTTCTGTGGAGTCCTTTTACCAATGAAGTTTATATGACAATTTTGTTTAGATAAGTTTTTTCATGTACTATGTTTTTATTGTTTATGTCACGGTGCACTCATCACAAGCTGTGCTACCTCCATCGTTTTGTTCAAGTACATTAAAAGTATTGATGATTTTTGTTCTTGAAATAAATGTACTTCATTCATTAATTCATTCATTCAGTTAAATGGCTCTACGACATGTTTCGACTCATTTCGGCTAACCATTGACTGAAGTGGTACAGTATAGTACAGTGATGGGATTGGGCAAAGCTAAACATGAATGAGTAGGAGAATTGACAGTTAAAATCGAAGGGGAAGATATTTCAAATCCTCCATAATGTAATACATCAAACCCATCGCTAGCTGAGATGTAAAACTAATGCATGGCACGCCAAATAATCAACCAACGCACCGGATTCTTCCCTTATTGCGAGACTTGGTCAATCTGATTTGGCGGCTGCAAACCAAACCCAGAAAAGTCGGGGTATGGTAAAAAACAATAAAGACTCCTTCCTGTGCGAGACTCTGCACTAGTATTCCCAGGGTTTACATGGTTTAGAGGCCTGGTAACACTGACCCCCTAGTGCTTACTTAGATGTAGTGACACTAGAAGACTACTCTGAATATGAGTCGTATCTGTAACCAAACTATTAAATGGCACACCCTAAATTCATTAAAACATTTTTTTCTATTTCATCGTACTTTCGTCTGATTTTAGGAGCCCTTACACAAATACAACATTCTATACAATGGTGAACAACAGACCACTGAGTCAAGACGAACAGGAGAGAATTTTGAATTCGATGACAAATGAAGAGAAAGGTGTTATCATGGACCCTTTTGAAATATTTGAAGATACTCCAACAGTACCAGAGGAAAGTGGAAAGAAGGTAAACAAATTTTGACAAAATTGAAAAGAATTGTGTCGATAAAATCATTATTTTCTGTTTTATCGAAACTCCCGTAGGAACTCGGCAGGACAGCGTTTTGCCGGTTAGCGCCAAGCTTTTATATAACCAATTACCTAGGGAACATTTACGTCTAGGTTAATCAGTCATAGTGGCTGACTTTATAGACGACAGATATTCCTCTCGGGTCCCTTTTTTCAAATCAGAGTGGAGACAATTGCAAAGTGGGGATTCGAACTTGCGAACTCACGATTATGAGTCCATTGCTCTAACCACTGCACCACACGACCCATGTGGTCCATTTTAAGGTATGGATATTGTTAATTCCCGGTAGTTTATGCGAGTAAGTTCAACTTCCCCATAATCTTTAAATGTATTCCCGATTCAACCCCAAAGAATAGTAAATTATAATCTTGCAGTTCAGATGGAAATGCATTTTTTATCTAATGATGATGACGATGAACACCATTTGTATAGTGCCATTTATCTGAAAAAAAATCAAAGGTCCCGGCTCCCCAATCTGTCACACATTATTTACCATTGCTTACTCTACCATTACCTAAAGATGCTTAAATATATAAATGAATCATAGTAAAGTTTAGAGAATAAATCAAGTTGTCAAAATATTACTATTCATGTTTATGCTGCCACGTGATTGCCAAAAAGAAAATACTTTATATATCATGCTTATCTTGAAACAATGGCAATCAGAGGTAGGTCTAAAGGAAGGTTTAATTATGTTCACATAAATTTCATACATGAAATAATTTGGTGTCATTTTGGTAGAGACCTGGAACAAGTAAAGTCAGTTGGCACTGAAAGAGTGAACAGAAATAAAAAGATCTGAAAATTATATAGCAATGTCAAAGAAAAAATGGGGAAAGAAAAATAAAATGCCACTTGGCTATTTTCATGATTCCATTTGAAGATTTAACCTCCTATTTCCATTTTTTTCTTTTCAGGCTGGCTGGGGTTGGAGGAACTGGGTGATACTAGTTTCACTCGTTTCTATCATCATAGTTTTACTCATCGCCATTGGTTATGTGGCAACGAGATAGTACATACTTCAACTGCACTTTATCTGTCCTATGCCACAATTTTATACACTTTTTTGGAAAAATATGTTTCGCTTCTCATTCTCGCTTTTCCATTGCAGTTCATATTCTCTAATATCTTGTGTATCCTGTCTTGCTTTGATATAGGCTTGGCCCCTTTCACCGTTGGTATATTGTCGTCTATCATATTTTTGTCCACAAAAGTAAAACTTTCTTGATTTTACCTGTCTGTCATGTCTTTATCCTCTGTCTTGCTTTTAATATAGCCTTGGCCGCTTCAGCGTTGGTATATCTTCTTATTGCTACCGTTAGTAACGGTACTCTTTATCATCTTTATCATCGTTATTATAATCAGGTAGAGAGATAATGCTGCATGTCGCATATTACTGAAATGATGCATCTTCATCATCCTTGCATCTTGATTTGGTATGCTTTGGGGGGAAAGCGAATAAATATGTGATTATGTTTTGAAAAAGTAAACAACATTATTACAGTTCGAATTAATGTGTTCCAAAGTGAAAAAAGGGATAGGGTGATTGACAAGTTGTTTAAATGTGAACTAAGAGAATAAAAAGACAAATTATGCAATGATACATTCACACCTAGAAGAGAATGCGAGTTAATAAAATGATGCATTTTGCACTTTACATATAATCTGCACGTAAAATGATAGTCCGACTGTACAAAATAATAGACCATTCCACAAAAAATAACAAATGCCTGCAGTGATTAACATTCCCCATACCATGTTCCATTACTAATACTAATATGCATGTTAATCATCATCATAATGGTTTTGGGGGCATGCAGTATAGTAAAAGAAAAATGGCTTTAGCCTTTTATTATATTTCTATTTCATTCCCGTGCCTTCAACCTATCCGATTTTCACTTATTTATTTCATTCCACATTACCATCATGACCGCATGTCTGTTGTAAGAGATAACCCAACTTATAGTGCATATTTTTTTTCTAAAATATATGATTTTGGATCGATGGAATGTTTTTTTTTTGTTCATGGCTTGATAATATTGCGATGCAAATACATATCAGCATTTGTTTTTCTTTCCTGCATGCATTTGATTTCCATTAGAAAAAACGTAGAATGTATCCCAACTTTGTTTCTCGTTATACTATCCCCTATATTTCAGCAAATTAAAGAAAGAACCTGTCCAGTAGTAAATAGTTAGCAGAGATTTCAAGAAAGAAGTGGAAAGGTTGAGCAGTGAAGCCTGGAATCTGTACTCTCTTCATTCCAGAATCATCGTGCTTTGCTATATATTTATACCAAATGTAATGGAATAAGTGCAGCCTTTTTATACCATAAAATATCTGGTGCAAATTAATCACGTTAATATGAGGTGTATAATTTACATTATCTGATTGTTATATATATAATTATATATATTATACTCCTTTATCTCAGCTGTCTTTCTTCGTGTTTATGAATATCTGGTAAAAAGCAACCAACAAAGTAATATCTACCTTATCATTAAAACATACAGTGAGATAAAAAAAACTAATGGGTAAACATGAAACGCACCTGGATAAAGTGCTAAAAATGGTAAGAAGCCCAGAGTAACTACATGTAATTCATACCATCAGATTTCAACTTTAAAAACGTCCCAAGCCAAGCAATGCTTCAAAAATTAACCGCACTTTCAAATGCTTTGAATATACAAGAAAGGCCATTCAATCTTGAAAGCATTTCATAGTCTAACTTTGATAATCAAATGAAAGACAGCTAAAATTTCCAAAATTGATGCATCTGGAATGTAATAATGTTTCGTAAAGCTGATCATAATTATGTAACGCGCCGATTTATAAGCGTCCGGTAGATAGTGTCAGTTCAATTTGACATACTATCTTTGAAGATTAAAATTCCTACTGACAAGCATTGGAGGGCAGAGTACATTATTTGTCAAATTTTGATTAGGGTTCTAGGAAAATCAGTCCAAATTTCTGAATATCCGTGGAAAATTACTGGTTCCTCACATGCATCGGAACAGGTCACCATGCAATTTAGCATAAAGTCGTGCATACGTATAGTCTTTTCCGCAAAAGTTTGTCTTATTTCGATCTCTAATAATACAAAATATGTATAAAGTGTAATCTGTGAATATTTGTACGTGTAAATAACTGAAATATTTTGTAAAGAGACCAAATAAAGTTTATAGATCAGTATTTATTGAAAATAGGAATATCAACAAGAGTAGAATGATAGTCCATGGATACAACTTTAATGTTATAGTATCAATTTTATATGGAACTTTCATTAGTCTACGCATTTAATAGGTATGAAAATGTAAATGTATATAGCCAAATATGTATTATGAATAGGGAGTTTGTTCAACAGTTCCAGTGTACATCGTTTATTACATAGTTCTTTTTTGTGTAATACTTCTTGGTTTGCAAAATAATGTGTTATTGGTCTTTTGCTTGTGCATTGTATTGTGTGGTGGATGTTGCATTATTTTCATTATTGCGTGTTATACCTTGAGCGTATTGCAGCAAGTGTTTTATAGGCTTTGTAAAAAATGACGATAGCCTTCAATTTTTATATACAGTAAACAGTTTATATAATATATGCTTTCTTGTTGGATTAATATATTTGGGCAATCAAATTGCTTCTAAAAATGGTTGGTGTATTTATGTGAATTCATCATTAGTCATCTCGGAAACTATGTAAATGGAAAAATATGATATAAAAACCTCCTGAAACACAAAGTGCACCATTTCTTGTAATCGCAAACAGTCTAATTTCTGCGGAGTCAAATTTGATTCCGAATGGCTTCGGCTATATCCCAAGTTCTAGGTGAATCTAATACTGTAAAAGCTGTTAGGTAGCTTGTCAAAAGTCCATGCACCGTTCTTCATCGTTCTTCCCGCATCCGGGTTTTCGCTTCGGCTTTCCCGCCCAACGTTCCCTTCTCTTCAAAGGAACGGTCGCCATCAAAGGCCCTTTGATGCCACCGTTCTTTTGTTCGTCTTTCCTGCAAGTCTTAATTTCTGTCGAAAGGCCGAAGAATTTATTCTAAATAGCTCCCTCTACGACCAAAACAAATGTGTGCCTTCATCATGTTCATATTGACTGTTGGATCGAGATTTCGCGTCACTGTTCTGAACTGTGGTTCGCATCTATAATGGAAGTTCTGGTGCATTCATAAAGCCACGGTAGCTTAATAAAAAAATCACGCACATGTCATAAATCGTTACTGATCTTACGAATTTGCTGCAATAAACATGAAAACCTCTTTTTTGCAATTGGAAGAGAGTCAATTCATGATGTTTTAGGTGGGAAAATAAGATTCCACATATTTTCGTTTCGTAGGCCCAAGCCATTCGTATAATTCACGTCGACTTAGAATATTAATTATTACTCGCATCTCAAACAAGTGTCGAGAGCCCCCCCCCCCCCTCCAAAAAAAACCCAGAAGGAAATAGAATGATAAAATAAATATGACCGGAACAGCTTGAAACTATTAGGCATAGATAGATCAAAGATTTATTAGAAACTGTTTTAAATAGTTTCTAAAAATTTTTGACGGGCAACAATTTCCCCATGATAACATATTGTCTCTTAATTTTCTTTATCTCCATGTTGTAAAGAAGCGGGACCAAAAGAGATTGTGAAAAGAGGAAAAAGAAAACTAAGAAGTCAAAGGGAGAGGAAAGGAAGGGGAAATAGAGAGAAATAAGAAAATAATATTGGGATGGAAAAAGAGGAAGGGTGAGAAAAAAAATGGAGGAAATACAGTTGAAAGAGTGGGAAAAAACTCGGAAATTTGAGAGGGGTTCTCCAGATAAGCGATTCCATGTCCCTCGACATCAATGTCCGATTGTGTTAAAAACGACTGTCATCGATTAATATTAATCTTTTTTTTTTCGTTGTTTGACCAAATGCGTGCGCATCCCGATTGCTGCTTCTGCATCGAAATCAATATTCATGAGAAAGCAGAGTTGTGTTCTCGCAGAATTCGTGATCAGGTGGGGGGGGGGTTAAAAACATTTTCCCCAAAATTCATGACTTGCGTCTTCGGAATGAGAGTACGCATGCGCGTGGACTGGATATTTACGAAATTGTGGTCGTCTATTTGAATATTGTATGCCATGAATGAATCAGCATCCTCAAATTTCCGTTACCTTTCTACCCCCCCCCCCCCATTATGAGAGGCACAATTAAAATTTGTAATGCAAAATGCAGCCAAAACAGAAGAGTGCCCCCCCCCCCTTGAAAGCTAACCTAATTTTCCCCCCTGTCATGGATCCGCCACCGACCTTTAGACTTTATGTTGTATAGACCCAATTCTTGGTTGGATTTACATTTACATAGGGCCCGCCCCCCCCCCCCTATTGGCGGAGCAAAAAAAAGGGGAAAGAAAGAAAAAGAGAGGAGAAAAAGAAGGGGAAACATAAGAGGAGGAAGGCGAGTGAATAAGATGAGGCGAAGACTTAGAAAATAACTTTAATAATCATTACGCTACTGGGACAACCAATTCAAAGAAATAAACAAATATCAACCTTGGGCGGCCGATCGGGGAAAATATGGGTGAAAAATGAAATCATCCTCCCCTATTGGCGGAGGCTGGATCCACCCCTGATTTAGATTTACATTTTATTCACACTATCGATCCCCTCTCGGGCATGAGTGTACAACATAAAAACATATAACAGACTAAAGTATAACTTCATTTAATTGGTTTAACGTATTAAACGTAATGTTCGGAATTAAAGATAAATACCAATTGTGGTAACGATCAGAAAATTAGTTCGATCAGAATGCAATGAATTTTACCAACGAAGTGTTTGTTTGTATAAATGAAAAATATTTGCCAAATAGCCCTGTGAAAGAAAATGGTAAAAGTGCTGAGAAATGAGCGATATAAGCACAGAATTCCATCAAATGTCAGGTATTTTTGAGGCAATATTATAACACACTGTACCACGTATGCTTTTTTTTTAAAAAAACAAAAGAACAGGTACACACCTAGTTACAAATAATGCGTGAAGTATTTCCATTTAATTGAATGCAGGATAAAAGAGCACAGGTGTCGTAGCCGGGGATCGAACCCCGGACTTTCCATGTATAGCCAGGCGCGCCTTAGACCACTCGGCCACGGCACCCTCACATGTTTTAGCAATCATCAGAATTATCGATATTGAGCGGCGATTTCATTATTCTACAAAGATAAGTGCAGGCGCGGATCCAGGAGGGGGCCGAGCCGGCCCCGCCCCCCCCCCCCCTATTTTTTGACAACCTGCAGAAAAAAGTGTTTCTTGATAGAAACTACGAAAAGCAGATAGAAAAGTAAGAAAGAGCTATTATACCCATGATGTGTAATTTACAGCCTCGTAACGGCCGGCCCGACCCCGAAAGGAAACAAGAAAAAGATGAGGGGAAGAATTTGAAAAAGGAGGAGAAGACTGAGAATTACCAAGGAGAAGCAGACGTACATGTAGAATGGGGGAGCAGTAAAAAGGGATGATAATAATAACGAGAGATGAGGAAGGATATACGGAGAGGAAAAACAAAGATAGAGAAAAAAAGGAGATGCAAGAAGAAAAAGAAGAAGAACGAAGGAAAAGCAGTAGGAGACGTATAAGAAGAGCAGGTGGGCAGAAGAACAAGAAGAGAGAGGAGACGTAGAAAAGGGGGAGGAGGGAAAAGAAAGAAACAGCAGAAAAGAATGAGGTGGAGAAAAAAGAATAATGAAAGACGACTAAGGATATGAAGAAGAAAAAAAGATAAAGAAAAGGAGAAGGAGTAAGAAGAGTAGATGAAGAAGGGGGCGAAGGATGAGAACAAGAAGAATAATAAGGTGGAAAAGAAGAATAACGACGGAGAAACAGAAGAAATAGAAGAGAACTTACATTGACGAGTGGATACCATGCGCGACCAAAAAAAAAACACGTAAAAAGGATGTCTTTTTCACGATAGGGCACGTTACGTACGTAACGTGATAAGGGTGTCAAAAACACAAAAATAATGAAAAAAGGGTATCTATTTTGCTAGGAAAATTACGTGTTTAGGGTCGAATTTGCGGGGATGATAAAACAAAGATAGAATGTTTTATAAAGGATGTCTTTTTTGCCCCAACACTTCGTGTTTAGGGTCCGATTTGCGCGAGGTGTAGAAGGTGGGGTCGTACTAAACCAAATAAGGTAAAGCCGACGACCGAAGGACCCGTAACAATAAAACATTCCTTTACTTGTTATTTAGGGGTTCATTTCAGGGAACATTTGCCAAGAGTATCGTTTTGTTTCCAATACTTGTTAAGGGTAGGGTTTCACACGCCAGTACTTGTTAAGGGGTACATTTTCAGAATATGGAAATTACGTGTTTAGGGTGCTTTTCGAGACCCCATGGTCGCGCATGGTATCCACTCGTGAATGGAAGTGCCCCCCCCCCCCGGTGTCAAGTCCGATGCAGTATAAAAATTGATTGCATATCGCGGTCGATGCGATTCTTATATCAACGATATCATCCCCAAGAGTCTATCAAGTTATGAGTTTATGTGCATTTTTAGCAAAATTGACATTTGTAATACGAGATTATTCTAATTTTAGAGTGCTGTAACATCCGAATTGCATGGCATTCCTGCTACGTACGTTTTGAATTCATCGGACATTTCGATTTCTGGATGCATGTTATATCAGTTAAAGCGGTGTACGTCTGAATCATATTGATTGTCATTTGTATTAACTTTATGATAACGTTGATATACAAAAACAGAATTCATCAGGTTCTTTATCATTACACCAATGGTATGAACTTATGCACATATAGGCCTACGTCTTTTGCTTGATAGAACACTGACCCCCCCCCCCCCCTCCATTAGAGCGAGAACAATATTGTGCTCTTTCATTAATATTGATTTCGATAAGGAGATCGGGAAGCGCACGCCATTAATAGGAATTTACATTATTTGTATACCACTTACAAGTGAAGCACAAAACATGTATCTAAACGCTACGGAACAAATAGAAAGAGAGAATGAATTTCACCAAAAATTAAAGTAGTTGCACAGTTAACAGTAGGCTGTAAACGATAGGGGGCTTCACATGCGGCGGGAAAGGCTATTTACCCCCCCCCCCCCAAAAAAAAAAAAAAAAATTGAATTTCTCTCTTGAATCTGCTTGTTTAGTACTTTCTGTTAGATTGTTCCTGAGTTGGATCTAGTGGGGGGGGGCAAGGGGCCCGCCCCTCCCTCCTCCCTCTATTGGCGGAGCAAAAAAAAAACGGTGAAAGAAAGAAAAAAAGGAAAAGAGAGGAAAAAAACATAGGAGGACAACGATTGAATAAATAAGATGAGGGAAAAACAATTAAAAAGAATTCTTTCATGTCATTAAATAAAATTTTCGCTCATGCTTCGCGCTCGCATTGCCTTTTAGGTGATTACACATATGGAACTTAAAATATCAAATTTTTAAGTCAATATACATAACATATTTTAACTCGGAAATCGAACTTTCATTTTTAAAAAGTGTTCTGAAATTTTTTTTTTTTTATTGTCTGAATATTAACATTTTCTGCTCCCGCTGCGCGCTCACAAAATTTGATTTGTCAGGTACCTATTATTTTCCTGTATTCTATTTTAGTTATCAAAATATCCCTATTCATGTCAGATTGTGAAAACATATTAGCTAGCGCTGCACGCTCGCATTTTGATTGGTGAGTTATGAAAATTTCAATATTAATTATATTACAAACTAATTAAAATCTCCATTTTATGACATTTTATCAACAATTTTCGGCTGGCGATTTGCGCGCACATTGATTTTTAAAAATATATCAAGTCATGCATCTTATTCATAATTATAGAAGTGCTATAATATTGACAGATTTCGCGCTCTGATTAGGCTTATTAGATTAATAAATTAATTTAATGATAAATTGTCCCTTTTTCAGAATGGAATATCAAAAAGGTTTTCATCTCGCGATTTGATAAGAGAAATAGGAAGACAGTCATAATTTTCATATGATGGAATATTGTTCTTAGAATTTTCCGGCCCTATGTCAAAACTCAAAGTAATAATAATGAATCATATATGTTCCTTTTTAAATGTGATCCATATCCACTCACAATTCTCCTACAAATCTCAAATTTTCCGCTTGCGCTTCGCGCTCGCATCGATTACTTAGTTATGTATGTACCTTTTTCATGATTACAAAAATTGCTTAGAACTTCCATTCTTCAGGTAGAAAAGTAAATATTTTCAGCTCACGCTTCGCCCTCGCATTATCTAATTGTTGAAATATGTAACGTTTTAATTTACGGATAATTACGAGCAGCCGTTAACAGATTCCTTTTTTATCAGAACGATCAATGCGTACTAAATTCATTCATCTCGTTTAGGATCAGAAGCATTGCCAGAATGCTATTTTAGGACAAAATACATGAAATAAAAAAAATAAAAAAAGCGGGCGCTTCGCGCTCGCACTATTTAGATTAGGCTTGTGAGATTATTTTACATTTATTTTTACATTTGATTTAAAGAATAAAGCTTAAAAGTGACAATATTTGGTTTACCATATTATAAAGCGCCTTCTTATATTCCAATTTTACCTTAAACGTAAGTATTTTATTTTCAAACGAAGTCTATGAAAAAGGTGCAGTTAGGCTTTCATTTTGATGCCAAATAGTCTCATAATTGGGATTAGTTGCAAACACGGTTTTCGAATAGAAGGCACATCGGGGAACATCAAAGTAACAAGACAGTCACCAGCGCTGACAAAATGATAATCTCCCCTTGACATACCCCTATATACCAATCAAGAGGTCATCTTTCTATTGAAATCCGCCACCACTCAGACCACCTCTATATGTTCAAGAATATAGGGTAATCTCCGCAATCAAGAATGGGGTAATTTAAATCTACCTTGACAATGGGGGTAAGCCGTTAAATACAGCTTGCAATGCACTGGCCCATGTCATTTTCAACGTCCGGCTTTCGGGGAATTACAATTAGCATCAAATGTAAAATTCTCTTAGCATTGTATAGAAAGAGAATTGTTATCTCATTTGAGGGGGAATGTTGAATTGCATGTGATTACGCAACATGCTATTGTTGCTATGTTGGGTGGAAGGGAGATTTCGGGTTAGCTTTCATTCGCGGTCATCACACCATACAGGGAAGTAGCATATTTTTTTCGCTCTCAACTACATTATGGGTACAAATGCACAAGAGACAACCCGAGTGCAGTAACTCCAACCCAAATGAATCGTTGGTGAATCTGGACTTCGTTGCTATAGTACTAGGTTCTAAATTGGAAAAGCTGAAAAGCGATTTATCTGAAGAA
This sequence comes from Lytechinus variegatus, assembly GCF_018143015.1. Taxonomy (NCBI): domain Eukaryota; kingdom Metazoa; phylum Echinodermata; class Echinoidea; order Temnopleuroida; family Toxopneustidae; genus Lytechinus; species Lytechinus variegatus. The sequence continues at coordinate 623,157 of NC_054742.1, forward strand.
TCCAGCATGCAGCTCGACGCTGCAGTGAAGGGTGCTATAAGACAACCTCTAAATCATTTACGAAAATGGGCTGCCAGCGCCAATTCGATCACAACGAAGACGGGTGTGGAAAAATCGAAGAACTCACCAAATTTAATCTATAACGGAAAGTTCCAGTGTTCTCAGAGAAGCGGAGATGCTCTTCAGGGAGGAAACAAACCATAAGATTGAAAAGATAAGTACCGAAAATACTTGTTTTTCGTTTGGAAAAGAGTATGAGATTAATTCTTCCATGTTGAATTCATAATTTGTCGGGGTTGTAGGCCGTTTGAAACGATGTAAACAATACTGGCATAATCATTTCAATTCACCGACATTTGTGAACGACATCTGAAATCACGGTTATGTTACCCGTTCAATTAACATGATTGACCCTAACACCTAGGGCGTATTTGAAAAATAACAGATCTATCCTCTAGCCTAAATCATTCAGATTTCGTTGTAAAAGCTATCTAAATGCTAGAAACGGGAAGTATAAAAGAGCATTTTTCTCCACCACTAATGTTAATCCGTTCATGGTATCGGAAGGAAAGAAACTTTGACTTGTGGTAGACTTAAGACACGTATATCAATTCACACATATACCCTTATGGAACAAACACAGTGTTACCACAGTGTGTACCACAGTGTGTAACACAGGGTGTACCACAGTGTGTACCACAGTGTGTAACACAGGGTGTACCACAGTGTGTACCACAGTGTGTACCACAGTGTGTAACACAGTGTGTACCACAGTGTGTTCACAGCGTGTACCACATGTGTTTAATATATTATTTTGGGACGTGTGGTAACACTGTGTTTACAACACTGTGTAACACAGTGTTGCCACACAGTCGCCACATAGTCCGAAACACATATTAAACACACTGTGTACCACACGTTTATAACCACATAGTCCTTTACACTGTGGCATTCACCACATAGTCCACCACACTATGACATACACCACATAGTCCACCACACTATGACATCAACCACATAGTCCACCACACTATGACATATACCACAGAGTCCACCACACTATGACATATACCACAGAGTCCACCACACTATGACATGCACCACATAGTCCACCACACTATGACATACACCACATAGTCCACCACACTATGACATATACCACATAGTCCACCACACTATGACATATACCACATAGTCCACCACACTATGACATATACCACAGAGTCCACCACACTATGACATATACCACAGAGTCCACCCCACTATGACATATACCACAGAGTCCACCACACTATGACATACACCACATACTCCCCCACACTATGACATACACCACATAGTCCCCCACACTATGGTGCTCATCTTACTGTGATGTCTACCACACAGTCCACCACATGGACATTGACTACACAATCCACCCAACTGTGGTATGCATGTGCCACTAGCTCATTTACCACATGCAGTCCACTACATACCCATGCAGCACATACCATGTAGACCACTGCAACACAGGCCAACTGGAACGAAGCACAGTGTCCCGCAATCTTGACCACAAAAGTATACCATCATTGCCAATTAGTGCTGATCTCAATAGGAGTGGAAGCTAATAATAGTGTCACCAATTCAAATTTTAGAATATATCTTTCATCATTTTGCATACCCAGTTGTAGAAAAAGAAAAAAAAAATCAACACTAAAAATTTCCATCCTCCTGATCACAACATAATTGATTTGAGAATTTGTCTGTTGTCACTGGCTGTAGGTACTTGGGTGGTTGTATCATGGTAGACATTGTGCTTTGGTCCCAATCTGAAGAGTAGGGAGAGCAATCCACAAGACACGAGAAAATATAATTAGAAATAAAAAATGAAAAAATTCATTTCGTTCAGTTTAATAAACAGTAATAAAATAAAAGCAACATGAAAATAACTGGGTCATAAATACCAGCACAGTGAATACAAACATGAATTTTTCTCCTCGATTTTCACAAGTAAACATACGTTGTGGAATGAAATTGTTTGGGAAAACAAGCCTGGTATGAAATATTTCTTAAATGTAAACATATTAACGGGGTACTCCAGGCTGACATTATACAATTTTAACAAATAAAGTAAAATGAGACAAACAAAATACTGAAAATTTCATAAAAATCTGACAAGGATGACAAAGTCATTACATTTTTAACTTTTGCATTACTAGGGCAAAACAGTGCTATGCATGTCTTCATGAATATGCAATGAGCAAGCTGATGATATCCCCACGTAATCTTTTGTATTTTATTTCAAAAAATTATATTTAGTCAAATTTTGTCACCAAATATAATTACAAAAATTGGATTGACAACTGATTTAGTTTGTAAGAAAATCATTGTGCCAACTTATTTTGTTACAAGGGAGACATGTCGTGTACACATGTAGGAAAATATAAAATGATCATGATTTTATTAAATAAAATAAGAAAAAGGAAGGTGGGGACATGACATCATTAGTCAACCTATTGCACATTCATGATGACTTGCATATGACTATTTTCACAAAATATTGCTAAGCTTGAAATTCTATAACTTCACTATTTGCTGACAGATTTTCAGCGTTTTGCTCGGTGGATTTTACTATATTTATTTTGATATGTACCCCTTTAAGGTATCTAACATTTATGAGTCTATATTCTGACAAATTTATCTTTGAGGTTGTTCTTTCATTCAAATGCAAGTATCTTCATTCGAAACAAGATTTGCAAGGTTACAAGTGATGAAAACACCGAACTAAAATAACCTGTTTAACCTTAAAAGAAAAGGTTACTTGAAAAAAAAAACAAGTGGAACGCCTCTGACAGTCTCGCCTGCGTCACGCAATTCAATATAGCAACAATGCTGACTTTGAATAAAAACAGTGATACTTGATTACCCTAATGTTCAAGTTTACTTTCAAAGTTATGAAGACATTTCTAAAATTACTCCCAACATAGTCAAAGTTAAATGACATTTGACCTTAATCATTTGACTAAAAACTAGTGCAAGACTATCAATGATACTTGATTACCCTTATATCCAAGTTTCATGAACCAGATCCATAATCTTTCAAAGTTATGACATTTAAAAAAATATCTCGAGCATGGTCACAGTTCATTGACCCTAAGTGACCTTTGACCTTAATCATGTGACCTAAAACTCATGCAAGATGATAAGTGAAACTTAAAGCTTGTGTATAGTTTTGGTAAATCCACCAAAATGCACCTATCACTATTCCAATTCATTGCTAGCTAATATGAATGGATATGCCCTATAACAGTTATGATGTGGAGGATATGAAATGAAAATGTGTTTTACAGGATAAATTTTGCAATTTTACATGGAAATTTAACTTGATCGGGTCACCCGATCAAATTAAAATATCTGTGCGTTTTTGTCTTTCAATTAAATCCTATTCCAAATCATGGAATGGGCTTAAAACTTTCAAGATATGTTCTTTGTCTGTAACTTTTGGATATCTCATCACTAAATTTATAAAATAAGCGCTTGAATGCCCATTTTTTAAATTTAAAACAAGCATCGCCGAGAGAGGGCGCTATATATCCAAGATTTGAATATTTGAAATTTTCTCAGAGAAGTGCAGTTGGAAAAATATCTAACGGTCTCTACGCTTCAGTAAGACTGTCATATTAGATGATATTCGATTATCAATCACATTATTGACCCTTTACCAAAGCTATACACAGGCTTTAAATACTCATGTCCAATTTTCCTAAACTAGGTCGATAAAATTCCAAAGTTAAGATGACATCTCAAAAACTTTGGTTAAAGATTTCAATTTTGATAACCAAACATGGTCAAATTTTATTGACCATAAATGATCATTGGCCTTGACAATGTGACCTGAAACTCATTGTCAGTGGTACTTGATTACCCTTATGTTCAAGTTCATGAAATAGGATCATGATGATGACAGTTAAAAAAATTAACAGTTCAGGTTTCAGTGCTGTGACCTTTGACTTTGATCATGTGACCTGACAGGCTGACACTAATGTAAGATTATCAGCAATTTAACTTTTGTACAAGTTTCATAAAATAGGCCCTTATATTTTTAAAGTTATGACATAAAAAAAAGTTAGACCCTAAATGAACTTGATCATTCAACCTGGACACTCATGCAAGATGATCAGTGATACTTCGTTACACTTATGTCCAAGTTTCATGAACTAGGTCCATATACTTCCTAACTCCTAAGTTATGACATTTCAAAAACTTAACCTTGGTTAAGATTTCAATGTTGACGACGACGCCGCCGTAGTCGGAAAAGCAACGCCTATACATGTAGTAAAGCAAATCCCTACCATCACAGAGAGTTGTGAAATTTCGAAACAGGAACAAGTAACCAACATTTATTTTTCAAAAATAAGAACACTTTGCATATATTTTGCCTTTTCACACCTATATACAAATATCAGAAAAATATGAACAAGAGTCAAAAAATGTCCACAAATCCCTCGCATGAAGTGCATATACTAGCGTCCATATAGCTGCATATAAGTATTCCTTTGTATTAGTTGGAACTTGGAAACAGTATCAAACGGAAGGCACATGGCAAGAAAATGATTTGTCATAGTATAAATATAAAAATATATCAATCTGAGTTTGATGAATATCACAAGGTGATAAAGCAGGAGTTGGCATGTCATGATAAATTTTGAAAGCACACACTATATAAACCTGAGTTGGCTGTATTAGCAGACATGTCATAATACATGAAAGACATTTTCGTGTAATATATACCCATGATCAGAATAAAATGGGTTTTTTAATGACTCGTATGAGGCAATATTAAGGCTTATTTCCAAACAAAAAAAAAGGTATCACACTTAAACCTGCTTTTCTGCACGTCTTCGAGATGCACGGACATCTTTCAGCTTCTGGCCCATGCGTGCACGTACTTGGCCAGTGGAAGTGCAGGGAAATTGTTGTCATGCTTGTTGTGTGTGCTGAATATAAGAAAATGAAAGGACACAAAAACTGGCTCAAAGTCTCAAACTTTTATCAAAGACTCTACATCATATATAAATATTAATTAAAGCCAAGTCAAGTTCCGTCTGTTTGTGACTGTTGGTTACTCAGCTGCAGTGGAGTATCTAAGAGTCACAAACACAACAAAAAAACCATGCATACCCATGAAACAGGATTATAATATTAGGGGCGGATAAGTTAAAGCAAGAAAATCAAGATTTCAGGCTCGGTAATCTTATTTCTATAGTCCTACTTGATTGAAAATATCTTATGAAATGACAAGGAAGTGACTTAAAGGAAATTAAGTTCTTAAACTGGTTGATTGTCTAAGCCTTTGACTCTGTGAATTTCTAATTTTTTGGTCCGCCGCTCTGGAAGAAATTGTACCGGTGACAGGCAGCATCATTGTAAAATGTAAAATGACAAGACATTTGTGAAGATCAATCACTTACTTAAAACATTAAAATGTTTTCTATGGTTACGTAGATTCAAATCAAAGTCGGTGTCCTTTTCCTCCGTTTTCTGTTAGTTTGTTTTTGTTTCCACATCAAAAACTTATTTTCACCGTAGATTACCATTTGGAGAGACTGTGCTATTCTAGTACATGTAGTTTCTCTTTCAGGGAGATTCACCCTAACCCTCCGCCTTGAAATTATTGACAAGCTTGGTAATATGAGAAATTACAGAGCATCTTCCTATTTACAGTAATTGTGATATTCTGAATTCATTTGTAGATTCACGCAGAGACAATCATTCTTGGCAAAATACACAAGAAAATGTAAAAGCTATCAAAGGGGAAGTTCACCCTGATGAATAATTGGTTGTAATAAGAAACAAAAAAAATTGAGAAATATATCAGTGAAGGTTTGATAAATATCATTAAAGAACAGAGATTTTTTTAGAATATGATTTTATGACATCACAGACGATATGAATTGGCCAAAATGCAATTTTTTCAAAAATTGAAAGTGATTTTTTTATTTTTGCGGTGGATATATCCTCAGACACATCATTTCATAGCCCCTTCTACTAGAATTTACCATAACGCAAATCTGTGTGTGAGACACAGTGTTATTTGTGAATGTTGATATGCCAGGGCTAGCAATGGAAATTCATCCATTTAGAGTGCCAATATCCTACAATGATATACCAAGAGAGTCAGAAAAAAACTTTAACATTTAAAAAAATCACCAATTTAATGAAAAAGCATGTCCGGAAAACATAACTCTCATCTCATATAGATGTATGTCCTGAAAGAGCATCTACTCCATCATAATTTCAGATACAATTTTTATGTGGTATATGTTTAACCTTCGATAATTAAGAGGTATTCTTTGTTGTGATGTAAAATTCTATTTGCACCAAAAGCATGAATGCAATGCTCTGGAGAAGATACTCTTTCTGGACATATGAGAATTTTGTTTTCTGGTCATGATTTTTCATTTAATTGGCCACAGAATCTTGCCGTAAATAATAAACTTTTAAACTGACCTTTATGGTTCCGCTGGTCTTCAGTCTTTTTCTTCTTTAGAAGCTCTGCCATAGCAGATCTGTCAGCTTTCCCAACCTGCAACCAAAAATGGAAATAAAATATGAACAGATATGGAATATGTTTAGAATTTTTAAAATTAAAATTTAATGTAGCCCCCCCTCCCCCGCTCAACATTTTTCAAGACCATCCAGCTACGATTTTTTGGGGTGACCGCGCCGCGCCACTCACATTTAAGTCTCGCATATCTTCTGAGTTCAAATTTGCGACACCTGGGTACGCGGTCATGTGCAAATCCAATGCAATTCTGTATCTAGACTAGGAATCCAGACAAAATTCATAAGTGTATCATTATTTTTAGTTTTTCTAATGAATTTTCTTTTATTGAAGTAGTACCACCAATACTTTCCAATTCCATCAATTTTTTTTTTCAAGTAGAAATATAAGAGCAATTTTTTGAATCACCACTGGCAGCGATATCAAGTTATGTATAAGTCATTTTTTTTTTTGCAAATCACAGAATAAAGTCTGGCCTGCTTCAGGTAAACACTTATCACTTTGGACTAAATTTCCTGGCTAGTATGCTTCAAAATTTCCTGATCCATGCACGTCTTAAAAATTTAAGTTGAATGTAAAGTTTCAACGTACCCTCTTTCTCACATCTTTTTTTGAGGTTGAAGCCTCATCCTCCATGTCCTAATCTGTGGCATCAGACTCATCCATAGCCTCATCTACTCTGGTTGCGGTGTTTAGGAACTCCTTCTCTTTCTTTAGTACATCAGTTTTTTTTTCTGTAAGGGACAGGCACATTAAGGACAGACATAAATAATCAGAGTAATTTCAAAGAGCCATTTATGAAATGCATTGTAAAAATGGGGTTTTAGCATTATTAGAATTATTACTACAGAGTATAGACAAGTTATCAAATCAGAATTCAGACACCAGTTTTTAAGTTATAGACGTAAATAATTTTATCTGAATTCTGTACACACAAACTATTTTGAGTTGTAGACATATTTTTCAGTAGATCTAAATAAGATAATTATTATTTAAAAACTAGTAAGAATCTTTCACATCATTAAATTTGTCCCCAAATTTGTTAATTAGCCGATGCAATGCTAATCCAGTCTAGCCAGGAGGCTTCTAGAGAGTAAAAATCATTTACTAACGTAACTTACTCTCATACGAAGCCAGGGCTTCTTAGTTCTATTGTATACATGTGCATGTAGGCAGCCAAAACCTGAAACTTTTGCCCCCGAGATTTCTACTTTCTCTCTAAAAGATCTAGCCCTAAATCATGTACCTGGGATACAACTTCATTTCCGACATTTCTATGCTATGGATTTTATTTTTAGACAAGAATTCATTAAAAAAATGAAAAATTGTCATGAAAAAAAAGAGACTTGCCCGATGTTTACACCGCCATCTTGTTTTCTATTGTTCTTCACCCACGATACGGACGCTTGAGTCGCGTAACGTGGGTGAGAGTAGCCAGGCGGCTTCTAGAGAGTAAAAATCATTTACTAACGTAAGGTTACTCTCATACGAAGCCAGGTCTTCCTTCTCATAGACGCGTGCGTCGGGTAACGTTGGCGAAGAACAATAGGAAGTAAGATGGCGGCGTAAACATCGGGCAAGTCTCTTCCGTCTTTTCACAATATTTCTCTCATTTTTTTTGATGAATTCTTGTTCAAAAATAACGAGAGCGTAGAAATGTCGGAAATGAAGTTTTTTCAATGTACATGATTTAGGCCTAGATCTTTTCTATTAAGGAAAGTAGAAATCTTGGGGGTGAAAGTTTCAGGTGGTTTGGCTTCCGTCATGTGGGTCAATGAGAAGGAAGACCTGGCTTCGGATGAGAGTAACCTTACGTTAGTAACTGATTTTTACTCTCTAGAACTAGAAGCCGCCTGGCTAGGTGAGAGTAAGGCCGTGTTTATGCTTCCACTTTTCAGGCCAGAATCAGCGTTTCCAAACGTGATTAGTCCAAAACACGGTTGCGTCCATGCTTACTTTCATTTAAACGCTGTTTCAAAACGCCGATCGTAAACTCACAAAAAGGTGCGTTTGTAAACGTTGTTTGACCAGAATCAGGCTTTCTGGGGAAGTATAAACAGAACCACGATCATAAACGTGTTTAAATGACGTCATTTGGTACATGCTTCCGGTGAGATGAAAATCCGCGGGCAAATACAGTCGTATTGCTCCTTGTTATCTCTACGTAAAAACAACGATGCGAAGCCAGCTGGAGATCATGATATGCTCTGAAAAGTTAAGCATAAACAGCACTCCCAGAAGCACGTTTACGATCGGCGTTTTGAATCGACGTTTGAAATCGCTGATTCTGTCCTCGCAATGGAAGCATAAACACACCAGAAGATACGTTAGTATTAGTCTTGAGGACGCAATGATGATGATTTTTTTTAGATATGTCATATACTTCTTCATCATTGACGTCTTGACACTCTCTCCATAGTGTCTTAAGCGAAGGACCAAAACAAAGATGGATTTCCCTAGAAAATCCATCTTTTTAAACCAAAATCACAAGAATTCTATTCATTCTTACATCTTCCTACGCCTAATGCGTAGGAAGGTTTTAAATATTATTATAAAAAATATAAAAAAATGAAGATTTCTTACCTAACTGATGCCGCGTAGACCCCCCGTTCCACATGTAAACAATGGAAATACAATAGCGTCGACCCTTGAACCGTTTATGTATGACGTACTTCCGGAAAGCAATCCCGTCTTAACAATTTAGAGATGAAAATTCTTATTTAACAAATCATTAACTAACCCATTAAAATTTATATTTTCATTATAAATAATTCATATTAATATATATAAATTATTTATGATCACGAAATAAATTTTAAGATTTGTTGAATAAGAATTTTCATCTCTAATTTCTATCTCTAAATTTTATATTTTTATATAATAATATTTAACACCTCCCTACGCATTAGGCGTAGGAAGGTGTAAGAATGAATAGAATTCTTGTGATTTCGGTTTAAAAAGATGGATTTTCTAGGGAAATCCATCTTTGTTTTGGTCCTTCGCTTAAGACACTATGGAGAGAGTGTCAAGACGTCAATGATGAAGAAGTATATGACATATCTAAAAAAAATCATCATCATTGCGTCCTCAAGACTAATACTAACGTATCTTATGGTGTGTTTATGCTTCCATTGCGAGGACAGAATCAGCGATTTCAAACGTCGATTCAAAACGCCGATCGTAAACGTGCTTCTGGGAGTGCTGTTTATGCTTAACTTTTCAGAGCATATCATGATCTCCAGCTGGCTTCGCTAAAAAAAATCATCATCATTGCTTCCTCAAGACTACGTTAGTATAGTATTAGTAAATGATTTTTTACTCTTTAGAAGCCTCCTGGCTAGTAGAAAAGATGGAAAGAGCTTACGGCCGTGTTTATGTCGCCATCTTGATTTCGTTGTCTTTCGCTTGGCGACAGCACGCAAATCGCGCGATTCGTTTTTTATGAATTCTTCTTTAAAAATGAAATCAATATCGCAGAAATGTTACACCCGGTAATCTACTTCACTTGGAAAATAAGTTGAACCCCATGACAGGTAGGCCTACATGTTTTAGGGCTAGATTTAGAGGGAAAGTAGAAATCTCGGGGGCGAAAGTTTCAGGTTTTGTACCAGTACGTGGGTGAATATAGCTCGTGATCCCAGGCGTCAGTGGGGAGTAACCCTACGACTACGTAGAGTACTATGTAGAGCTAAATTCATAGTAACCCAGGCCAGGAAACTCCCGCCCGCGTAGCGGGCGGGAGTTCCCTGGGCTGGGTTAAATTAAAGGCAGTGTATACAGCCACACGCGTGTGTCTTTACCATCCAGCCACACGCGTGTGGTTATATCCAGAACACCTATCTGTGGTGTGGATACCGCCACACGCCGCCAGTAATAACAGTAAAACGCGTATGTAGGTCTGACCCTCTATATCACGATCAAAATAACCTCATTTCTTCATTAAATTCTTACATTCTAAACCACTCTGATTTCTTTAAATCGTTTCAATTTCATTCTCACCGTCTTCTTTCCTTGCTTTTCTTGTCGTTACAAAAGGCCGCCTGTTAAATAGCAAATTTCCACACTTTTTCTACTCGTGCATGTCGATTCTCTACTGACTCTAGGCTATGTGCGCGTACGTGCGTACGTACGAAACTTGGGATTCGTGCATGCTTATATGTCTACTACTGCGCTGCGCTAACGCTGTACTGTATGGGTCTGCCAGCGCCACCGCGAAGGAAGCCAGAATCGACACAAGTAGAAAAAGAGAATTTGCTGTTAAACAGACAACCGTTTGTAACAAGACAAGAAAAGCAAGGAGAGAAGACGGTGAGAATGAAATTGAAACGATCTCAGGATATCAAAGGGGTTTAGAATGTAAGAATTTAATGAAGAAATGAGGTTATTTTGATCGTGATATAGAGGGTCAGACCTACATACGCGTTTTACTGTTATTACTGGCGGCGTGTGGCGGTATCCACACCACAGATAGGTGTTCTGGATATAACCACACGCGTGTGGCTGGATGGTAAAGACACACGCGTGTGGCTGTATACACTGCCTAAATGAAATCATGACTTTCAGTTTCAGACGCCTCCAGGCTAGTCGAGCACCACATAGCCTATAGATCTATATACATACGGTTCTTCGGCAATTACCCCTGGACAAAGGGAGAGCATAAATAATTACATATTAGGTACAAATCAGGATATAATAATGTATATTTACCACTGGCCACTAACACCTTGGCCTTCCACATCCCAGCCAATGTTTCGGCCGTTTCTCTGCGGGGTTCCGGACTCCACCAGGCCCTCAAACTTCGGGTCCACCAAGTTGACCGACATCTTTTTGTTTGTTACAAAATCGCTAGAAGTAACAGTTCCTTGTTTCCACCCAGTGTACTAAGACGCACATGGTTGATATCCTTATCAATTCAAGAAGATTAAGACAAAGTGCAGTAAGATCAGATTCTAACGGGCGTAAATATTGGATGAAGCGATAAACTGTAACGGGCGTCGGTGAGCTTTAGCGAGTGAATTTGAAACGCACATGTATTACACTAGCGCGCTAGCATGCCTCGCCGAAAATAGATTTCCGATGCCGAGATTTACCGAAGAGTTCCGGATATCTAGTACTCTATTAACGTTATAGCCTTTACTGATAGTTTATCCATTGCGATGATGATCTTAAAAGAAAATAAAAAAATCATCAAATATCAAAATTACCGGCAAAATTTCAGTGTAAATTAAAAACTAAATGGAGATTGTATTGGGAATAGTGCATCAAACAATTTTTCAAGTTTAGTACTCCTCCCTGCTCCCCCCCCCCCCGCCCTGCGCGATCGAGCTTGAAGACCCTTGTTCTTGCTTGTTAAATTTTTCTCGGGTATGATTGAAGAACTTACTGTGGTAACACTGTGTTTGTTACCCAACTATGTGGGCAATTATGTGATTAACAATGTGATCTGAAGTCTAACACTGTGACCACATAGTTTACACATAGTCAACTATGTGAACACACTGTGGTAACACTGTGTTTGTTACCCAACTATGTGAGCAAAATTTGTGATTAACTATGTGATCTGAAGTCTAACACTGTGTCCACATAGTTTACACATAGTCAACTATGTGAACACACTGTGGTAACATTGTGTTTGTTACCCAACTATGTGGGCAATTATGTGATTAACTATGTGATCTGAGTCTCACACTGTGACCACATAGTTTACACATAGTCAACTATGTGAACACACTGTGGCAACACTGTGTTTGTTGCCCAACTATGTGGACAATTATGATTAACTATGTGATCTGAAGTCTAACACTGTGTCCACATAGTTTACACATAGTCAACTATGTGAACACACTGTGGTAACACTGTGTTTGTTACCCAACTATGTGGGCAATTATGTGATTAACTATGTGATCTGAAGTCTAACACTGTGTCCACATAGTTTACACATAGTCAACTATGTGAACACACTGTGGTAACACTATGTTTGTTACCCAACTATGTGGGCAATTATGTGATTGACTATGTGATCTGAAGTCTCACACTGTGACCACATAGTTTACACATAGTCAACTATGTGAACACACTGTGGTAACACTGTGTTTGTTACCCAACTATGTGGGCAATTATGTGATTAACTATGTGATCTGAAGTCTCACACTGTGACAACACTGTGACAACACTGTGACCACATAGTTAACACATAGTTTACACATAGTCAACTATGTGAACACACTGTGGTAACACTGTGTTTGTTACCCAACTATGTGGGCAATTATGTGATTAACTATGTGATCTGAAGTCTCACACTGTGACAACACTGTGACCACATAGTTAACACATAGTTTACACATAGTCAACTATGTGAACACACTGTGGTAACACTGTGTTTGTTCCATAAGGGTAAGCTTAGTTCAAATACGAAGAACTGAATTTTGGCGGACATGTTTTCACGTAATTTCTTTTTCTTAACTTTCAATTTGGAATCTTAGTGTGAGTGCATCAGATGTAGATGTTTTAGGTTTTAGATGGGAATTTAGGGAGTTGGCACCCGTTATTTTGCATTTTCTGTTTTACCATTCAAAAAGTCTCAATATACAGCTAGTCATTGTTTCACGAAAATGCTTATGCCATTAGTCACAAGATGGCGTTCTATGAGCCATCAAGTAGGGTCTAGGGTATCTGCTCTCCTGCAAGTCAGATTGTTCGAAAAGATTTTGCCTTGTCAGGACTTAAAGTCAGCGAGTCTAAAAGCCTTTTTTATCTCCAAACAATCGGGTCAATGGTTAGGCTTGCTGATTTATACAGTTTCTATGCAATTATCCCTACCAGAGAAAAAAGATACAGAAAACACAGGTTCCATCAAGTCATCTTTTGGCTGCCCCCAACCAATTTGTCTCGATCTGTTCGAGAAACTGCGCTGCACGCACTGATTTTAGAAATCGAATCAATTGGGTCCATCGCCATGCAGGCTTTTCTCAATACACATGCGCAGGACTGTGGAGTCACGTGATTCCTGGTCAGGTGTAGTTTTTGTCGTCCGCAGGTAATAAGGTCGAACTTGAATTTTGGCACAAAAACTTGGATTCCGTCAATGGGCAACCATCTAGTATTTCTGCTACCTCAGTCGCTAGCGTTTCGGGTTACGGGTCTCTGGTCATAAGTTGAAATGGTATTCCGACAGCCAAAATTCGTGCAGAATAATTTCAGTGCTAGCACTACATATTTTTTGCATGATTTGAGTATTCAATTATACAACACATGTCTGGAATTCAACGTTACTTACGAGCCAGAATGGCTTCCGCGCGATTCAAACCAGCGGGCAGATGATTGGTCTTTAAATCGTAAAATATTCGTCATTATCGATAGACGTTTCGGTCCACTTTCGGTAGATAGGTTTGCATCACATTCTAATTCACAATTACCACGTTTTCCAGTTGCGAACCTGCTGAGTGTTTCACGCAAGACTGGGCCGGAAAGAACAATTGGGTATGCCCACCGGTGTCTGTATATATAGTATTTAATGCAAAAAAAAAAAAAAAAAAAGATGAAGTATAAAGCAATCGGTACTGTCATTGGCCCTCGGCTGCTTTTTGACCAATCCTTTCGGCAAACATCGGTCATTTTCGAAAGTTTTGTTAGCACACATCGTGCTGCCTACCATTCAAGATTTACTGTACGCATACTACCAGACAAGCGTTTATTTAACGGTCCACTACTTTTCAAATTAATCGTTTTGAGATATGACTTTCCAATGGCATGAGTCCACTCCTATTGTCCACGAGCGACAATATGTAATTTGAATTAATTTGAATTATTTTTGAAGGTTCAGACACCAAAAAGTTTACGATTACAATCGGTACTGTCATAGTGCGTCAATGGCCATAGGCTGCCTTTTGATCAGTCTTTTCGCCAGACTTCGGTCATTTTCGGAAATTTTTGTTAGCGTGCTGCCTACCATTCAAGATTTACGCATACTACGCAGAGGGCAGATTATTGGGTACAAACCAGACATGCGTTTGTTTAACGGTCCTACTTTTCAAATTAATCGTTTTGAGATATGACTTTCCAATGGCATGAGTCCACTCCTCTTTTCCACGAGTGACAATATGGTAATTTGAATTAATTTCTGAAGTTTCAGACACACACACACAAAAACAAAAAACTGTTATGATTGCATGATACGTTTACTATTTGTAAATTTCGGATCCATGAGAGACAGAATTAAACACTATATCATTTTGTATGGTATATGATTGATTTGATTTTCAGAATTACAAATATTTCGCACTCAAAGTATACCGTGCCTATTAGAGACAGTTAAAGATCTTAGCCCATGAGCGGCACATTATTTGCCCATGAGCGGCACATGCTTAGTCCATGAGTGGCACATGCTTATACAAAATAATTATGGATCTTATACAAAGACAGTTTTGGATTTTAGCCCATGAGCGGCACATGCTTATACAAAGACAGTTATTGATTTTAGCCCATGAGCGGCATATGCTTATACAAAATAGCAATGGATCTTATACAAAGACATTTATGGATTTTAGCCCATGAGCGGCACATGTTTATACAAAATAGTAATGGATCTTATACAAAGACAGTTTTGGATTTTTAGCCCATGAGCGGCACATGCTTATACAAAGACAGTTATTGATTTTAGCCCATGAGCGGCATATGCTTATACAAAATAGTAATGGATCTTATACAAAGACAGTTATGGATTTTAGCCCATGAGCGGCACATGTTTATACAAAATAGTAATGGATCTTATACAAAGACAGTTTTGGATTTTAGCCCATGAGCGGCACATGCTTATACAAAATAGTAATTTATCTTATACAAAGATAGAATGGATTTTAGCCCATGAGCGGCACATGCTTATACAAAATAGTAATGGATCTTATACAAAGACAGTTATGGATTTTAACCCATGAGCGGCATATGCTTATACAAAGATTGACGTCATGAAGACTTATGTAGTTGTATTGTTGACGAACTGAGTTACATAATTTGGATCACAATTGCGATATATTATATGCACTATATGCCGATATTCAGACTCAAAGATTGGACTTTGATATTCAATGTTTTTTATTCTATGACCTACGGCATTATCTTTGAATTTCTTTTGATAAATTAAATAATTATAGCCAAAGTATAGCCAAATCGGCGAAACTACATCATTTATAGTTCGAGCAATTGTCTTCCACACCTTGATCGATAATTCGGCAGCAATACATGTTGCAAATATTTTCAACTCTTAAGCTGTGTAATCCTTTGTCTTTGGTATCAAAGAAAGCAATGAGAGCGGTAATACACGTCCGCCATTTAGTCTTGTCAGAAAATTGTCCCGATTTGCAACTTCATTTACTGCCATTTCTTTTTCAGAATAATGTTCTTATCTCCGGAACATGGGCCGAATCAGTTCTTCAGACACAAAGATTACAACCAACATGTATCTTCTTGAGTTAACGTCCTCTCCACAAGATTCTGTTTTGAAGTCCAAGGCACCTGCTACTATGGGCAAGTACTGGAGTGACTGGAAGCGTTGGAAGTTACTCACAAACCAACATGATCTACAAGCATTTCCCGTGAGGCCAGTACATCTAGTCTTATACGTTCAACACTTGGCGAAATCCGCAGCAAGAATTTCTCCGATCGACACCGCCATAGTATACGATGGTCACACACTCTGGCCGATACCTCACCACCTCCTACTGATAGCTCTATTATCAAATCGACCGTTGATGAATCTCGTTGAAGCCTAACTAAATCAAAATCATCAAAAAGAACCAGCAACTTCTTCAGAATTAGCTCAGCTGGTAGCAGATAAAGGGGGCCATGACGCATCTGCGTCTGATCTTCGTCTTCTATATCTTTCCATACTCGGAACGCACGAGCTGGCGGAGCATCGGTAGCCGCTTCAAGCTTCGTTAATTAGAGATGTTTTGCACGGCATAGGGCATATACGTACAAGATTCCATTTCCAGCAAATTATCCGTTGCAAGAGCAATGAATCTCTGAATTATAACGTTTTAATCGTATGTTAAAAGGTCCAGCTCTTTCGTGCTGATTTTGTTTGTATGGGATAATTTTCTTTTAATTTTCATTGTGCTGAAAATGGTAATAGATCTTTCGTCACATTCGTCTTATCCTGGTTTTTCATGCGTAAAGACAAAGAGTAAATACTTTCACGGTTGTACTTTTAATAGTTTGGAAGTTCAAAATGTACAACATTGACGTACAATTACTACTAGTTAGTATAATTACTAATTTTGATCCCATTCGATCTTTTACCTCGCAATATTTGTTTTTGAGGTGTCGGTGACCGCACTCTCCCAAGAGTAAAACAATAATTAAACAAATTGATTACAAATATAACAAACAATTTTGTTTGCTTTTGTTTGTGTGAAGAAAGGAGACTGAAATGAGATTGTAAAATTCTCTTAGCATTGTATAGAAAGAGAATTGTTATCTCATTTGAGGGGGAATGTTGAATTGCATGTGATTACGCAACATGCTATTGTTGCTATGTTGGGTGGAAGGGAGATTTCGGGTTAGCTTTCATTCGCGGTCATCACACCATACAGGGAAGTAGCATATTTTTTCCCTTAACACAGAGATTTATAAAACCATATTTTTAGGTGGTCAAAAATTTATTTCCTTACCAAAATCAGATAGGGTTAGTAAAAATGTAGGATGACCTTGGAGCTATTTTCTTTGTTCGCTCGATCGCCTTAATGGGGTCGGATAGGAATTTCAGAGAATTTTCCTTATTTGGTTTAACTCTGTTTTCGCCTATCTCAAGGTCCATGGTTTTGCTTGCAGTACGCAAGCAAAATCTTAGTTATCAAGTTGAATGATAACTCAATTTCTAAGATTCGATAATTCATAAATATTTGATTATCGTTTCATTATTCTAATTATGAAGGAAATTCATACGTAATCGTTCAGTGTAATTGACATACGATCACTAAGATTTCAAATATTGATGTTTCATGAATATGCAACCATTTTACATGTTATACACGAGAGCAATGTTCTTTAGAATGTGTAATCATGACGATTACTAGAATAGTCTGAGTAATTCAAATCAGCATGCAAGCTGAGTTAGATGCCAGTTGTTACATTATGTTTTCGAGGTGTTGTTAATTTGAGAACGACTGTGTTGTTTGTTTTTGAGGTGTCGGTGACCGCACTCTCCCAAGAGTAAAACAATAATTAAACAAATTGATTACAAATATAACAAACAATTTTGTTTGCTTTTGTTTGTGTGAAGAAAGGAGACTGAAATGAGATTGGATAGTTCTCTTGTTCTCGTTTTGTCCCCATACTAGAACCTTGATTTTGTTTCTTTTCGTAATGTGCATTTTGATATGGTTTCCAATATATTTCTCAACATTTCGACATTTAATGTAGTTTAATGCTTGCCTTTATAAAGAGCAATATTACATAAAACCTGCTTGGCGAAGCAGATTATAACATAACGTTCGAATGATATTTTATCAACACATTTTTAATTGAGCATGTAAATTCCCTCTTTATAGGCATGATAGGTCTACTCTTAATGTAAACATTCGAGTTATATTTATTGCCTACCATCTCTCTGTGCATTTTAATCCCGGGGGGGGGGGGCACTTACATTGACGAGTGGATACCATGCGCGACCAAAAACACGTAAAAAGGATGTCTTTTTCACGATAGGGCACTTTACGTACGTAACGTGATAAGGGTGTCAAAACACAAAAATAATGAAAGAAGGGTATCTATTTCGCAAGAAAAATTACTTGTTTAGGGTCGAATTTGCGGGGATGATAAAACAAAGATAGAATGTTTTATAAAGGATGTCTTTTTTGCCCCAACACTTCGTGTTTAGGGTCCAATTTAGGTGTAGATCGAAGGTGGGGTCGTTCTAAACCGAATAAGGTCAAGCCGACGACCGAAGGACCCGTTACAATAAAACATTCCTTTACTTGTTTAGGGGTTCATTTCAGGGAACATTTGCCAAGAGTATCGTTTTGTTTCCAATACTTGTTAAGGGTAGGGTTTCAAACGCCAATACTTGTTAAGGGGTGCATTTTCAGAAAATGGAAATTACGTGTTTAGGGTGCTTTTCGAGACCCCATGGTCGCGCATGGTATCCACTCGTAAATGGAAGTGGCCCCCCCCCCCCCCGGGTTTTTAATAACCAAATATATTGCAACTAATTGGGATTAGTTGCAAACACGGTTTTCGAATAGAAGGCACATCGGGGAACATCAAAGTAACAAGACAGTCACCAGCGCTGACAAAGTGATAATCTCCCCTTGACATACCCCTATATACCAATCAAGAGGTCATCTTTCTATTGAAATCCGCCACCACTCAGACCACCTCTATATGTTCAAGAATATAGGGTAATCTCCGCAATCAAGAATGGGGTAATTTAAATCTACCTTGACAATGGGGTAAGCCGTTAAATACAGCTTGCAATGCACTGGCCCATGTCATTTTCAACGTCCGGCTTTCGGGGAATTACAATTAGCATCAAATGGGTAGTTCTCTTGTTCTCGTTTTGTCCCCATACTAGAACCTTGATTTTGTTTCTTTTCGTAATGTGCATTTTGATATGGTTTCCAATATATTTCTCAACATTTCGACATTTAATGTAGTTTAATGCTTGCCTTTATAAAGAGCAATATTACAAAAAACCTGCTTGGCGAAGCAGATTATAACATAACGTTCGAATGATATTTTATCAACACATTTTTAATCAAGCATGTAAATTCCCTCTTTATAGGCATGATAGGTCTACTCTTAATGTAAACATTCGAGTTATATTTATTGCCTACCATCTCTCTGTGCATTTTAATCCCGGGGGGGGGGGGGGGGCCACTTACATTGACGAGTGGATACCATGCGCGACCAAAAAACACGTAAAAAGGATGTCTTTTTCACGATAGGGCACTTTACGTACGTAACGTGATAAGGGTGTCAAAAACACAAAAATAATGAAAGAAGGGTATCTATTTCGCAAGAAAAATTACTTGTTTAGGGTCGAATTTGCGGGGATGATAAAACAAAGATAGAATGTTTTATAAAGGATGTCTTTTTTGCCCCAACACTTCGTGTTTAGGGTCCGATTTAGGTGTAGATCGAAGGTGGGGTCGTTCTAAACCGAATAAGGTCAAGCCGACGACCGAAGGACCCGTTACAATAAAACATTCCTTTACTTGTTTAGGGGTTCATTTCAGGGAACATTTGCCAAGAGTATCGTTTTGTTTCCAATACTTGTTAAGGGTAGGGTTTCAAACGCCAATACTTGTTAAGGGGTGCATTTTCAGAAAATGGAAATTACGTGTTTAGGGTGCTTTTCGAGACCCCATGGTCGCGCATGGTATCCACTCGTAAATGGAAGTGGCCCCCCCCCCCCGGGATTTTAATAACCAAATATATTGCAACTAATTGGGATTAGTTGCAAACACGGTTTTCGAATAGAAGGCACATCGGGGAACATCAAAGTAACAAGACAGTCACCAGCGCTGACAAAGTGATAATCTCCCCTTGACATACCCCTATATACCAATCAAGAGGTCATCTTTCTATTGAAATCCGCCACCACTCAGACCACCTCTATATGTTCAAGAATATAGGGTAATCTCCGCAATCAAGAATGGGGTAATTTAAATCTACCTTGACAATGGGGTAAGCCGTTAAATACAGCTTGCAATGCACTGGCCCATGTCATTTTCAACGTCCGGCTTTCGGGGAATTACAATTAGCATCAAATGGGTAGTTCTCTTGTTCTCGTTTTGTCCCCATACTAGAACCTTGATTTTGTTTCTTTTCGTAATGTGCATTTTGATATGGTTTCCAATATATTTCTCAACATTTCGACATTTAATGTAGTTTAATGCTTGCCTTTATAAAGAGCAATATTACATAAAACCTGCTTGGCGAAGCAGATTATAACATAACGTTCGAATGATATTTTATCAACACATTTTTAATCAAGTGTAACATGACCGTTTGTACACTTCCAAACTCAGTCTCCTATGCTCTCCTGTACTCAATCAAACTAAGCTCTCCTTTAATTAAACTAAAATTATTAAACTGAAGATAGGGTGAACACAAAATAAATTAGAAGTTGACAAGATGAAGTCCAGATCAGCACTGACTTTACTTTCCAATCTTATCTTCTGCCCATGTACCCACATTGGATAATCATAGAAATCAACCAATCAAATATAAGGAAAATGGTATGAACTATAAAATGAACTAACCCTATTTAAAAATAAGAACCAATCAGAGAATAGAGAAGGGTGATCATGAGTTAAACTGAATCCTAATGAGAATTAAACAATAAGACCATGTGGAGTGGAAAGCTAATGGAAAACCAGGAAGCATGACTGAGGGGAAACTGAATGAATGAAATGCAATGAACCTGTGTTGCTATGTGAGATGTATTGTGGAGATGGAATGAAAGATGAGATCATGACAATGTATGTGGATTGAGAGGATGGAAAGAAGGATGAGATGAGTAGGAATGGAAATAAACAAGTTGAATGTAAACAATAAAGTATGGAAAGCCTAATGTAAGAGTAAAGAGTAAAATAGATAGACCCAGCAAAATTTACTGTTACATAAGATTCCCTCTTCATTAAAAATGTCCTCATTTTTCAATATACACTCCAAAGTTTTTAAGTTTCGATTCATGTTTTCTTTCCGAACTTTTTTTTTCCTTGCTAGCATGAATTTTTTTTTTTTTAACGGGCAAAAAAAATTAAGAGGATAAAAGAAAATAATGAAGGAACCTTAAATTTCAACTGTTCACAGTAATATCAATAAGTCATTACTTTTGCAACAATCAGCAGAACTGACATATTTCCAAACCCAATCTATGTAATATTGCTTTCTTTTATAGCGGTCGTCACTAAACAGACGATTTCAGAGAATGAAAAAAAAATGTATATTCTGACTTCGATATTTCTTTCGAAGAGAAATAAGAATTATTCAAATCAGTATTAACTATTACCAATGGCAATCTGACTGTTAGTTGCAAAAGCACAAATAGTATACATATTGTTGTCGCATGAGTATTTTCGAATAAACAATTAGCTTTCTTCTTTTTTTTTCAGACTTAATTTTTTCTTGCGATATATCCTTAAAAAGCTATGATTGTCCAAAAGGAAAGAAAAAAAATACAACAAACTGCCATAAGCGAAAATGGATCATGCATCAACAACAAAAAAAAATTACCAACTTTGCAACCAATCTAAGTTTTGTTTCGTGAACATTTGGTCCTTGCTTTTTTTTTTAAGATTCAAATTGTCTGAACAAAATCGATTTCCATTCCATTTTCCAAACATATTGTTTCGTGTTTGATGGAATAGAGATAAAATATTTTTTCTTTTTTTTTTTTGGTTTCATTATATTTCCAAAATCAAGTATCCATATTTGATATATAATGAAAACAATTATTTGCTTTTCAAATACTGTTACACAAGCATGTAAATTCCCTCTTTATAGGCATGATAGGTCTACTCTTAATGTAAACATTCGAGTTATATTTATTGCCTACCATCTCTCTGTGCATTTTAATCCCGGGGGGGGGGGGGGCCACTTACATTGACGAGTGGATACCATGCGCGACCAAAAAACACGTAAAAAGGATGTCTTTTTCACGATAGGGCACTTTACGTACGTAACGTGATAAGGGTGTCAAAAACACAAAAATAATGAAAAAAGGGTATCTATTTCGCAAGGAAAATTACGTGTTTAGGGTCGAATTTGCGGGGATGATAAAACAAAGATAGAATGTTTTATAAAGGATGTCTTTTTTGCCCCAACACTTCGTGTTTAGGGTCCGATTTGCGCGAGGTGTAGATCGAAGGTGGGGTCGTTCTAAACCGAATAAGGTCAAGCCGACGACCGAAGGACCCGTTACAATAAAACATTCCTTTACTTGTTTAGGGGTTCATTTCAGGGAACATTTGCCAAGAGTATCGTTTTGTTTCCAATACTTGTAAAGGGTAGGGTTTCAAACGCCAATACTTGCAGGGGTGCATTTTCAGAAAATGGAAATTACGTGTTTAGGGTGCTTTTCGAGACCCCATGGTCGCGCATGGTATCCACTCGTAAATGGAAGTGGCCCCCCCCCCCGGGATTTTAATAACCAAATATATTTTGAAAAGGGGTGTTTACCAGGCTAAAGTGAAGGTCCTCATTTGGGTATGAACGACATATTCTCATTAAAATACATGTTGTAAGTTTCAAAGGGGGCACACTTGTGTAAAATGGCATATTTACATTAACAAAATTGATAATGGCTCTCAAAGGGGGGGCCGGCACACGGGCCGGATCCCCCCTGGATTTACTACATAACTGTACCCTCCATGTGCAGAATATAGACCCCCGTACAGACCCACTACTTCTTTTAGTAGAGGTCACAAAATAGACCACAATACTTTTGAGAGCCCAACTATTGTTCAAAATAAATACGGCGCTTATTGGATTGCATTGTGTTACTCCGGCAGGATCCGCACCAGCATGCACTCCATCCTTGTTGATCTAGTATGCTAAATACCTCGGTCACATTTGTTCTAAGGCAAGTCGAAAACAGTCATTTTAACAGTTTTTGTACCAGCTAAATATAGGAAATTTGAATAAAATGAATAAAACGGCTGTTTTCGACTCGCTGTATGGCCGCCGTAAAGCAAATATGACCGAGGTAATACCATTTCCTGTACGTTAATTTATTTTTGGTGCGCATTTGAATATGCAAGCTATACAGAATGCAGCTATACAATTAAGAGGTGAGGTACAAAGTTGGAAGGGAAACTAGGCCAAAGAGGCTTTCGTGTTACGTCGGTAAATTATGTTTACCTTAGACACTGGGAATCTAATTTGCAATAATTTGACAGACACACATTGCAGATTAATTCAGATATTTGATAGGAAGAAGAAATCAACGGCAATATACACGTATTGTTGAAGTCAAACGTGAAGGTTAAAAGAAAATAGGTATAGAAAAGTTTTAGAAAAATTCAAAGGAAGAAATGAAGTTGGATAAAAAAAGGAACCATCAGAATTAAGTTGACAAAATTGAATATTGTATGTAGAACAGGAAAATTGAAAGAAATAATTAAGTCCCCTCCCCCCGAGCGGACTGGTTTGAAGGGGTGGGTCACCATGCATAAAATTATGGTACTTGTGGAGGCCTCAGCCCCAGATCCCCTTCGGTTCTGTGGCTCCTGGATGGTAATCAAGAACACTAGGTCACAGAGCACTCTAGATCACAGGGGAAATTTATATAAGAGAATAAAGACGGATCACAGGTAAAAAGATATAGTATAGATTTTCCTGTCCAGTGTCATGTCGGAGTCACTTCAATGTGTTAAGTTTCATTTTAATTCACGCGATATTTTTCATCGGTCATTCAAAGTTTAGAATGGGATTAA
Organism: Lytechinus variegatus; assembly: GCF_018143015.1. Classification (NCBI taxonomy): domain Eukaryota; kingdom Metazoa; phylum Echinodermata; class Echinoidea; order Temnopleuroida; family Toxopneustidae; genus Lytechinus; species Lytechinus variegatus. Next base: position 647,139 of record NC_054742.1, read on the forward strand.
TAGAAGACGCTTAATTCCTTTATAAACACTCAACTCTATTCATGGTCAAGACTACCTCAACTTTGATAATTTCAATATTTATTTTTAAGTGCTTTTGACTTCGTTCGAAGGTAAAGATTTTTGTAATGGTCTTAAAAAGTAACGAAAGTACTTTTTGTTCTGAATTTCGGGTAATGAAATTCAAGAATTGTGCATTTAAGCTACAATTACCGATATGACAGCTTGAGCATCCAATTTATTTTTTAAAGTTCAAATTAATGATATTTTATTCGTTTGTTTTGCACGGCATCTTTATTATGTGCGAATATATAAGTTTCTAGAATTCCAATGTTTAAACAAATGCAGTGGCGTACCTCGGATTTTCCACAATGGGGGGGGGGGGGCAAAATCGCCTTAAAAGAGTCCTCAACAGCTATAAAGGACATTTCACAGCTAAAACAAATTGACAAGCAAAAAAAAAAAGGTCTTCAACTTCTCGTCGGGGGGGGGGGGGGGGAGGAGGGATAGATCCGTTGCATGGGTTGTGACTCGTCAGGGGGAGGGGGGGGGGTCTGCCCCCTGTAGGTACGCTAGTGAACATATATATAAGAGGGCTAAATTAAACATAGGCCTATGTTAAGCTCAAATTTGAATTTCAACGCTGCCCTTAGTTTTCAACCTTTTTTCCAGAAAAAAAACGGTTGCATTTTATGTATTTATTGTTATTTTTTGTCACGGTAGCGTTTTAATGTATATCTTTAAATGCCATCATTTTTGGACCAAGGTATGATTTATATTGTATCTTTTGCGTGGGTTTTTGCATTTCGTTTACAAAGATGTTAAGGAAAATTCCATATTTTTCCTCTTCACCCGACAATGCTGACTGTGTGGGCTCAGTGTGATGAAAAAAAATCTTACCCTCGCCTGAACACTTACTTTCAGAAATTCAATATGTTAACGGTATGTTCTTCAAAATGAAACAACATGCTCGTGCTATTAAGGGCTAAAGCTTAATTGTTCTATTAAAGAAATGAAATCTAAATCTAATTGAAATTTGTCATATACTGAAACCCGAAACGAAAAATTCTCCCCCAAAAATGTGAAAGCGTAACTTTTGAAAATATATACCCCACTGGACTACGCACACCGATACAAGGACACAACAATATTCAGATCAGTGACTAGAGATCGGGCGTTTAATAGTTTGCCTAAAATGCCGATATCGTGGACATAGAGGGCGCTCATGCAGAAACATCTTATCGGAGAGACAACCGGGTGGTGTCAAAAGAAAAGATCAAAGCGCACGCTTCCGTTTTCGCTGCAAAAGGGAACGGTGGCGTCTTGAATGGCAAGAGCACTGACCCGTAGGAAAGAAAAATGGACAATGGAACGTTGAGCGGGATCGCCGTGGAATATAAAGGTAAAGACGCACGCACACCTTTGACAAGCCGCCTTATTTTCGCGTACAGAATTTTTCGCGAATCGCGGGGGTCCCGACATTTTCGCGGGTTGTTAAATTCGCGATCGGAAGATGTACTAGTATCCGAATAAAGTTTACTAACTGAGAATCGATTCAATCAAGTCCAAGTAACAAAAAAAAATAAAAAAGAGGCAACTTTGATTTGGATAACTTTTAACTCGTCACTGCATGAAGCTACTGCAAAATTGACTCGGCAGAAATTAGAGTAAATGCCAATCTAACCGGAAAGTGGTTTTGTGCATGGTTTAGTGTCATATAACATTATGAATTTTCTAATTTCCAAACTGTAGTTTAAATATTGTGCAGTTGTCATTTTCTAATAATTTCTTCAAATAATTCATGTATTGTAACTTCCGCAATGTGACTGTTATGTGTCCTGTCATCTACATATAAAGGCCCCCTGAATAAAGTAATGCGTCACTGATTACCGAATGACTGTATTGGACGCGAACACAAGATTTTCGTATTATTTGGGTTTGTAAGAATTCTATTTGGAAATAAAGTGCCAGGGTCTTGTTATTATTGCCTTTTAAAGCAATAACGTAAATACATCGACAATGAAATTGATCCAAAAACTGGCCGACAAACCAACATACTTGACAGAACACTGAAAAGTCTGACTTTTACAAGAAATCTTACCAGGCTTGCAAGAAATGCAGCATGGACGTCTGATTTTTTTCCAAGAATCAAAATGGAATCGTTTCTCATGAGTACGAGCAGTTGTCCATTTTTTTCTAGAAATTATGTCTTGCGGTATAGAGAAAATATAATTAAGCTCATCAGTTGTCATATTAGATGTGCTCTAGTCCAGTGGTTTGAAGAGCGCCATCTGAAATATAAACGGCAAACTGAAAGCAATGTTTTTGTTTTCAAGTAATGGTTAATGATCAATGATTAAACAATGGTAAATGATCGGTACGTCTAAACACTGACGCCGCCCCCCCCCCCCCTTACAAGAAAAAAAAATGACGTTTGGGGTAATGGATTTTATGTATATATTTTTTACCTATGCATTATTTTGTTATGTGTTCATCAAATCTCTTATAACTGTAGCTTATGCATATTTGTGAAAAAATTATTAAAAGTTATGAAAAGAAAAGAAGACTTGAAAAATAATTTCGTGTTCCTTTATGTTAATGATTCTGGCTATTTTAGACACAATACACGCATGTAGTATAAATCGATCTAATCTTTTCCCACTATAGCCTTTGCGAAAAAAGCGGGATGAATCCTTAAACTAAACAACTTTTTTTTAAGTAAAAGTAATGTCAAGAGAGAGAGAGGAAGAGATAGCGGGAGAGAGGGAGGGGGGTAGATGGGGAAGCGAATCTTGGGGAATCTTGAATTAAGATAGGAATGAATGAATGGCAACGTAGCAACAATCAAACTAAATGGAAAATGATAACTATGATTTTCGATGGTAAAATATAATGCTTCAGAGATATATTCCTCCTATATTAAAGCAATCTGGAGGTTGTTTATTTCCGTAAGATTAAAAAAGCAAAAGCATATATTACAGGTATGGCGTACATTGAATACAAATAAGATAAACTTACGACTGGTAGCCTATATTCAGCTGCAACTATAATCGTTGATGCTGGCCTTCCATGGGGTCAGTACAAAGTAATACAATAAAACAAATCATAAAAATGAAAATCATCCATTCATAATGATACAACGAATTACAAAACAAATCTAAACCCCAAAATATGAATAAGAATACGAAAACACACACGCACCATCTCTCTCACACACACACCTACACATATACTGTGTAAATGTTAAAAAGGTGATTAGAGTGGGAAGTTGACGCATGGGTAATCCGTTAAGAAGCCCTGTTCACGAATGTTCTTTTACAATAATTTGAATTTGGTTAAGGTAATGAAAGCATGTTAAAATTTCGGAGGGAATACGGAAGAGATTTAAACCGAATCTTTCTTTCAAATATTCTGGTGTCATGTTATCTAACACTTTAAATGTTTTGCCTGTCATGTAGAGTTTGCCAGTCAAAACGGCTGTGAATTTGACTCGTGGAGAACTATGAGAGTATATGGATTAATATTGGTCATTATCCTTTCAGCCCTGTTTTGGATTTTCTGCAGTTGTGACAAACAAATTTTGCTTGTGGACTGCAAAATTACATCTCCATAATCAAAATGGGGTAATAAAATAAATTAATATATTAATTTCAGTTCAGATGTGTTTACATACTGTCTTAATCTACCTAAATACCTGACTATTTTACTAATATTGCTACGCATCTCTTCAATGTGAACATCCCATCTTAATGTATCATCTACATTGATACCAAGATATTTAAAGCTATTCACTTTAGAGGTGAAGGTGGAGTTTTCCACCAAAAGAAATAAGAGATCTATATTTGACATTCTATACAGGATAAATGCCAAAACGAATGATATAAACAATATGGAGAGTAACGCATGTGCGTTTAAAGCTAAAGTAATAATCGTCAAAATAGAATAGAAATTACGGAGGTAAAATAAGAATAGTATCAAAATAATAGAAATTGAAAGAAAAGAGGAAAGGGGAGATAGAAATAAAGAGAAGTGACCAGAAAAGATGAGAGGATCATGGGGCGAGGTGGGGGAAAAGTAACTCAGGTATAAATTGGGGCAGGTCGAAATGGTAAAAGAGAGCAATCAGATAAAAGAGGGTGAGAAAGGGAGGAGGGGGGTGGCACTTCCATTGACGAGTGGATATCATGCGCGATCATGATGTTTCGAAAAGCACCCTAAACAAGTATTTTTCATATTCTGAAAATGCACCCCTTATCAATTATTGGCGTGTGGAACCCTACCCTTAACAAGTATTGGAAACAAAACGATACCCTTGGCAAGTATTCTTTGAATTGAACCCCTAACCAAGAACAGCGATATTTCAATCGTTATATGTCACTGACTTCGGTCGTCGGTTTTAGCTTTACCTACGTCATTCGGTTTAGTACGGCCCACCTCCAACACCTAGCGCAAATCGGACTCTTAAACACGTAGTGATCATGGTGATGACTGATGGGGTAAAAAGTGCATCCTTTATAAACATTTTGGGCTTTTTATACCCTCACAAATTTGACCCTAAACACGTAGCTTTTCTCGCAAAATAGATTTTTTTTCTTCATTTTTTAGTGGTTTTGACACCCTAATTACATTACGTACGTTAAGGCGCTGTCACACCTTGGCGTTTTAGACGGCGTATGCCCGACGTATCAAAATTTCTCTAAAACGTCGGCATACGCTGAACTTTGTTGTTGTTTTTTTCAACTCTGGGCGTATACTTAGCGTATTCATAACGAGTTGGACGTACACATAACGTATTAGTAACTTATATCGAACGCTTCGTTAACTTATAAGTAACGTATTCCAACGAATGCTTAGCGTATTAATGGCGTACACAACTTATGCCCTACGATAGCCTAACTTAAGGCGCTGTCACACCTTGGCGTTTTAGACAGCGTATGCCCGACGTATGAGGAATTTGGTGAATACGCTGGCGTACGTCGAATACGTTACGGGTAAGTTTTGCATACGTTGAGAGTACGCTAAAACACGCTGGTATACGTCGTCATACGGCGAGGTCGTCGAAAAATTTTGAGCAAGCACAAAATTTTTCGACGTATGCCAGCGTATGGCTCATACGTCCCGCATACGCGGGCCATAAGTTGTAGGCAAGTTACGCGATCGTTGATACACGTTGACACACGTTACTCGTAAGTTACTCATAAGTCGATGTACGTCGAGATAATGTCCAGCGTACCCTAAAACTTACTTCTAACCTATGAGTAACGTGCTTTCAACGTATGTGTAACTTAACTCCAACGTATATTGACGTATGAAGACGTGCTCCGGATGACCACCAAACTTACTGAACGTGTTTATAACTTACAGCTACCGTATAATGGCGTATTGACAACGTTTATAGGAATTGGTATACAAAGGTGGGGTTCACAGGAGTTTTCTTCGGCATGGCGGTGGTGTTGATACGGTGATGTATCGTGCGGTTATTTGAATAGTCGAGGGCAGCCTTTTTATAGGCTATGACACGTGTTCGTCAGCGATACGCTGCCGCGCGCTATACGTAAGTTAGGCTATCGTAGGGCATAAGTTGTGTACGCCATTAATACGCTAAGCATTCGTTGGAATACGTTACTTATAAGTTAACGAAGCGTTCGATATAAGTTACTAATACGTTATGTATACGTCCAACTCGTTATGAATACGCTAAGTATACGCCCAGAGTTGAAAAAAATCAAAGTTCAGCGTATGCCGACGTTTTAGAGAAATTTTGATACGTCGGGCATACGCTGTCTAAAACGCCAAGGTGTGACACCACCTTTACGCATAGCGCGCGGCAGCGTATCGCTGACGAACACGTTCGTAGCCTAAAAAATGCTGCCGCTCGACTATTCAAATCATAACCGCACGATACATCACCGTATCAACACCACCGCCATGCCGAAGAAAACTCCTGTGAACCCCACCTTTATATACCAATTCCTATAAACGTTGTCAATACGCCATTATACGGTACCTGTAAGTTATAAACACGTTCAGTATTGTTTTGTGGTCGTCCGAGCACGTCTTCATGCGTCAATATACGTTGGAGTTAAGTTACACATACGTTCAAAGCACGTTATAGATTAGAAGTTTTAGGTACGCTGGACATTATCTCGACGTACATCGACTTATGAGTAACTTACGAGTAACGCGTGTCAACGTGTATCAACAATCGCGTAACTTGCCTACAACTTATGACCCGCGTATGCGGGACGTATGAGCCATACGCTGGCATACGTCGAAAAATTTTGTGCTTGCACAAAATTTTTCGATGACCTCGCCGTATGACGGCGTATACCAGCGTGTTTTAGCGTACTCTCAACGTATGCAAAACTTACCCGTAACGTATTCGACGTACGCCAGCGTATTCGCCAAATTCCTCATACGTCGGGCATACGCTGTCTAAAACGCCAAGGTGTGACAGCGCCTTAACATGCCCTATCTAGAAAAAGACATCTTTTTACGTGTTTTGGGGGTAGCGCATGAAATCCACTCGTCAAGGTAAGTGCCCCCACCCCCTGGCCGGGGAAGATATCTATTTGTGAAAAACGATGATGATTCCAACTACCTGTATTTCTCTGTATGCGTGAATATGAAAAATATTTTGAAAAAATATGAAAATGTTATTTGCTTGCTCATATACAACAGTGATGATTACACATTTCTTGAAATTCAAATTGAGGCGGACTAGACAGGCTGTAATAGGAATGAGTAATCATAGTCTGCTTATTACCGCAATGGAAGTATATCAACACGGACAAGGGCAAAATGAATACAGGGCAAGGCCACTTTTCAAATCATCTCTCGTAACGTCGATGATGTTCCAACCCAAGAATTTAAGTTTGGACAAAATCCTCCCCAGTCAAAGTCACGCCATAACTATATAGCTTTAATGATTTTAATATCTAAAAGTTTATTATTCGTAGAATTGAAGGTAATCCCAAATAAATTCTTTGCAGCACTTTTCAACCTTAGTTTTACGGATGGACTGTAAGCCTGAAACTAATTTATTTTACTTCGAAAAACCTGCATGGCAAAAAACCCCATCAAACTGGATGAAGAGAATTACTTTTGAGTAGACAGGACACTGGAGAACACCCAATAAGTATACAAAATATGATACGATCAATGAATATGCTTGACTTCATAAGTTTGGATCAACGCCTTTGAGATTTCCTTTAATGGAATATTTCCTCTTTAAAAAGCCATTCGGTCAGTTAAAGCTTTTAAGGGGAGGACGGAGGAAGAGGGCGCGCTATTTCATCCAGCTTTGTGGTCAAAGCTTCCCCTTGGGGTCAAAGTCTTCAAACTTTTTAAATTACATGGGTTTGACTTCATTTTATTATATTAGCAATTATAATTTATTGTTTGACAGTGGCAGCTATAATAAACGTGAAAAGGGAATCAATACAGGACAGGTATGAAAATGAATTGGATTATACCTCCATCAAACACGTCGGATTTCCAATAACATATTCCTTTCAGAGGAATGTATAGTTATTGCATATGCATTTTCACTCGTATGTTTAATCTTAATACTGTTATATGTCTCCCATACAAAGTGTTCGTATAAAAGTTGCAAGAATACGTGAATTTCTAAAAACAATTTATAAATATTGATCAGCATTCACACATCCGTTTCCCTTATTTTCCTTCATCCGTCCATTCATCTACTCTTTATCCCTTGACTTAAAATTTACCATAATTTGACCAAGAGTTTTCTGCCCTACATACGTAATTATATATGGGCACAGGTACAGGTATGCCAAACCTTTGTCATATCATGTCATGTTAAGTCGATCTCTAAGAGTGTGTTGACAGGGATAGGTCGAATCTCTTAGAGTCGTAAGAGAATGGGCGAAGATCACTGCTAATCTCTTGTCAATGTTCATTAAAGTTTTGACACTCAAGTCAATCCCATCATGCCCACACAATTACCCTGATTTCTCTTCATTCGAGTACAGGTAACCACAACATGATATGGGAAGTGTACTACTCACTCGATATAGTAGAAGGTAAAATCGTATACACCTGTCCCTCCTATGAGAGAGAGATATATATATATGTATATGTATATACATGTATATAAAAGATTGGTCAATCAATGTCTGCATCGGCATTCATCAAACCAAATAAATGCTCAATTAATGCTGACCTAAATTATTGAATTACTGGTTAAAATCTCTCACATTTTAGTCGATTTTGTCGAACTCATATTTAGTTTTTACCGATAAATGGTTTGTTTTGATCGACTATCTTCAAGAGTGCATCGATGTTTAAACTATTCTCTGTGTATTTGTAAAGTGATTAAACTGTACTTTAAACTTATTCTCTAGGTTTCACTAAGACAGACACACAAATTTTTAATGTTAATGCACAAAGTTACAGGATGGATTCGAGGAAAACGGGAAGGGATGGGCAATCAAATAACAAGAACACTAACTCTACGAAAATGTGATAAAAATGGGACGGGTAACCCCCATTCCTTATAGACGTTCCGTCCTTCATGTATATGAGTTTATGTTCTATTTATTTATTATAGCAGTATATGTTAATATAACTATAAAGAAGTAGTGCAACATAAGCTAATTATGGGCTACACTAAATGCAGTAATTTTCAGATGAGCTTTTGGAGTTCATTTGTGTTTGACTAGGTACACTGAATGATAAATTAGTTAGAGTTACGAAACAAAATCAAACTCACAACCCAAAACATGCAGTGTAATCCTAATGAATTGCCAGTTTTATTGCGACTGTTACTTAGTTGCCGATTCATCTTCTAAATCAAATACACCACAATTTGCTTCACATTATAAGAATACAATATTGATGTCATTAAACACTGTGCATCCTGATGTGAATGTGAAATTGGCTTAATTGCTTGCTTTATTTCCGTTCAGAATATTGGTCTTACAACTACAAAATATGAAATTGAACAAATTGAACTGATATTATTTCAAATTATAAGGATGGATCAAACTTGAGATGTTTTAACGGAATTTACGGATGATATTTGTACACGTATTAAATAAAACAAAGCCAAGAGCCAGTTCTTGGAAGATTGACAAATTTGACGATTTAACAGCCCTTGCTTTGGACGAATGGCAACTTACATTAGTCAGGGATGACATCATCATCTCGCTAATTTCTTAATATCTTCTTGATACAAGTGCCAACTAATGAATAGTAAACAGAGGATGACGAACATAAGAAGCAATATCAAATACAAGCTAACTTTACCATGGTTACCAACATAGCCCATCCCCTTCGAGAATATCGGCCAAATGAAAACTGTTAAGAAAATAGTGATGATTGATGAGATGAGAGGTGTGTGTGCGCGGGTGGGTGGGTGTGTGTTTGTTATCTTCCTTAAGCCAGGAGTAAGGACCCATGTATGCCATCCTGAGTTATATAATGCGGGAAGTGCTGATCCTCCCTGTCTTGAAAAACGTGAAGGTCTTGCAACGAAATTGCTATATAATCTGGGGCCTACGTATATGCCGCTTACATCTTCATCAGATCCTCAAGAAGTTTTATCTAATAATTTATCTAGTATAAAATATTCTACTAAGTCATGGAATATATTTGCCCTGTGATCTCTTCACTAGTATTTGAACTACAATAATGAATAATTATATATGACATACCAGCAACAGTTTTTATATAATGTAAATGTAAAGCATGCCTACTAAAATGATGAAAGAAAGATTAATTCCAAACAGAAAATCTATGCAAATCGATCCTCTTTGACTATGTTCAATCACAAATAAGGAATAGTTATTGAATAATGAAGTAAGTAGAAGAAGACGAATGTGTAATTTGCATTAAAGTGGAAGTTCACCCTAAAGGAAAAATTGTTGTAAAAAGCAGAAAAATAGTAAGAAAATATATGGGAAGGCTTGAGGAAAATCAATCAAAGACTAAAGAAGTTAATAGATTTTTTTTCATTATTTGTGACATCATAATCGAGCAGTTCCCAATAAAATGCATGAATTTCAAATTTATGATGGTACGCGAGGACTATTTTTTTTCTTTCAGGAGCGGGTGTGAAACGATTGGTATGTTCATTTACTGAATATACAACAAAACCACTATCGGGTTTTGTTTTGTTGGTTTTTTGTTTAGATAGTGACATTTTTTTTTCAAGCGATATATGGTGTCGCGTCTCGCACGTGATGTCCCAAATAGAATTCTAATATTTTTTCTTTATCTTTCATGGATTTTTCCTCAAACCCTTTCCTGCTATTTTAACAAACTTTTCGTCGGGGAGAACCTCCCATTTAAAATGATGATTTCCAAGCTAACGAGTTCCTTGCCAATAGTATTAACATGTTTATTTACACTTCGCAATTAATTTTTCTGCAATACATTTGTTACATAATTCATTGTGGAATTTTCATCGTCTTTTCAAAGACACACATTGAGACAAAACAGAAGAAACTTTTAATATCCCACGTTACCTGTCAAAAGTAAATATTCAATGACTAATTCTCCATTTCATGATGATGTATACTCAAATCATATACTTCGTGTAATTAAAATTCTTTTCCATGAAAATTTCATAAATTTCATAGAATTCAACTGATGAACATAACGATACTTGGCATACGCTCTAACTCTTATAGACGTAGTCATTGAGAAATACATGATATCAGTTATATGATATGGAACTATCGGTCAGATGGGCGAGGTATATAGGCAGACAGTCGACATGACGTTAATGAAGCGATGAGTCAATACATTGACCAATTTTCACGAGGGTTTGCTTCAAGTAAATCTGTCATCGGATGGAAAGACAAACTGTCAATGTATTTCTCTTAGATCAGCCCTGTTATATATTTTCCTCCAAATACAATCTTTGAAGCATTTCCCTGTCTGTCGCATCCAACCTCCAACGTTTTCATCACATCTCCTATTCTTTGACAATATATACAGTACATATCACACAGTTTGATATTGAATAACTACCGTGAATTGTTCATATAATCATTATCATCACCACCTTCATCATCGTCGTCATCACTATTATCATTAGTATTATTATTTTTAATTTCATTATAATCATAATCAAAATCAAAATTATTGTTATCATTTACAATCATCATTATTATCGTTATTGATATTAATTTCATTATTATCATTTATAGTCACTACCATCATTATCATAAAAGTTGTTCAGATTTTTCATAATGAATTCTGTTATTAATATCATCTTTTTTATAATCACATCAAGAAATATGCTATAATAATGCTTGGTTGGAACACGTCCTCATTGCCGGAAAGCGCAAAACCTTTTAGTTAAACATTTTCATGAAGCTTCCATGTATACATGTACCGCGTTTGGCGTAATCAAAACATCACAAAACTTAGTAATAAACTTAAAAAAGTGAAACTCTGTTTAATACCTGATATCCGGAAGTGAACGTGGTACAGTTTCTGGGATTTGGCACCGTGACATATAATATGTTGCAGGTGTTAATTATGACCTTTATTAAATGCAAGCTTAAATCCTCTTTTGTTTTGCTTTCTCGAGCTTTCCCATGTATTTAGGTGTAGATGAATATGAGATACATTTTCAATGCAACTTTCAATCACAAAAGAATGATTGAAGCATCAAAAGTGATGATGATGATGATTCCGACGATGATTATAATGGTAAAAGTGAAGACGATAAGTATACTACTACATCTAGTCATACTATTTTCATTATTACAACTACTACTGCTCATACTACTACTACTACTACTACTACTACTACTACTACTACTACTACTACTTCTACTACTGCCACTACTACTACTACTACTGCTGCTGCTGCTACTACTACTTCTACTACTTCTACTACTACTACTACTACTACTACCACTACTACTACTACTACTACCACCTCTACTACTACTACTACTACTAAACAGTTTTATTTTAATAATAATAATAATAAGGACATAAGAATGAGGTTTTCTTCAGCTCTAGATTTCCTCAAATGAGGCGCTCATAGTGCGCGCTCCAAGGGACACACAATCCCGTCTACCATGTCTACTTCCAAGTGCGCATCACTCCCAACATTTCAGTTCAACTGCACTATATGACAATCATTATGATGGCTGGTCTTACGAAATTATATAACCTAGAAACTGAAGTACATAATCAATCATACCTAGGATGACAGATATTATGATGCACTTCAGTTTCTAATGGTGTATAAGTGTGTAAAGGGGTAAATTGTCATCAGAACAAGGTATATTTTAGAGGAGTGCACGTGGAAGAAATTAGAGCTACACATAACAATGACATGACACACTCTATGTAAACCATTTCTCTCATTTCATTCGGCTTTAATAGAATTAATTAGCACTACCACCTCTGGGAAGGGGCATCGTGTTCATTGCACCCTTCAAAGTACAACCTCTGCCGATCTTGCACCAGAAATAGTTGTCAAGAAATGGTTGGGGTCAGTCTCAGTGAGTCACGTGACATCCCTTGCCACTAACCAAACCCGTATCTTGTCTGAAGAGAGACTCACGCAAGATGATCACGAAGGGGGTCTTGATTATACGAACCAAAGTCACGCTACCTACAAACTGAATGAGATCTATTTATAGTTTTGATTCTAAAGATTCCACATGATTATTATTTGAAAGAAGAACTGACTTACATTGTTTTGCACCCAAGTGCGCTAATATGACTGAAAATATCCTCTACTACTAAGCTCTGAAAGGAATGAGGCACTGAATTTGTTTTCTTCGGCAGCAGCTATTCACGGTTTAACGCTAAAGGATTGCCGTAGCAGACGACGTTATCGCGTGTAACAACAACGATGCTTATGTGATGTTATATAGCTGACAGCAAACATGTGGTGTTTTGGGATTACGTTATTTCTAATTCTCCAGGTAAATAACTCATATGTTCATAAATCAAGTTTCTTGAATTGTGGTGGATGGAATTTATAAATTCCCTTTCATGTTATTTTCATTGAGTGAAACAGAACCATTTTGTCAGATAGGACGTATCAACACGAAGGCTTTCAGTGTTGATTCTTGTATTTGTCTGTATTGTTTGCGACATTACCTAGATATTTGTTAAAAAAGATGATCCATCTTCTTTTGATAACATGTGTAAGAGGAATATTGTCCTTCGTTTACTTTGAGACATTTCTTCAACCGATCGTTGTCTGATAAGTGGTGCAATATCAACGTACATCAATGCGAATTCATTTTGAAGCCAACTATTGTATTCGATAAGTAACATTTCAATCAAAAGCAAAATCATTACCTTAGACTTTCTCCGCCCGTATGACGTTATTCCATTACAATTGCACCATTTATCAGACAAGGATCGGTTACGGACACATTGACATTGTCATCGTCACCATTAGTACATCTATTGTCCAAATATGCTTGAAAGTTTATCATTCGTGTATCATTGATTAAATACATATATCATCAATTCACAATTCTTGGAGGAAATAATGACTGCCCCTCCCCCCCAAAAAAAAAAGTTTAAGGAGTCATTTCAGTTATGTGTCAATTCGAAACAATAGGCGCTTAGATAAGCTTTTAAATCTAAAATATAAAATGCAAAATCAAGTCATCCTATAGGACCTCATGGCTGTTGATTTCTTAATTAAGAAAAACGGTTACTATGCAATATACATCTTATCAGAGCTAGGGATCTGTATCATTCCCAATATGATAAATTTACAGACGGAAGGAAATATTATAATCACATTGTTGAAACACTTTAAAGTAACATAGGAAGTTTTAGGGTAAATGACCCACAGCTGTAGTCACTACGATGACATTATTGCTATAAGGGGTTGGAATTCAAGGTTGAAAGTCTCTTTCCATTATTTATTTGAAAGAAGTCCATTGACAAATCCTTGTTTGTAGGTAATTGTCTAAAACTTATTATGTCATAGCTATGAATTCAAGTGGCGTCGAATACTGTTCGAATGATTTGCTTGTCAATCCATGTGACACTGACACATAACGGAATGACAAGGTAGGATTTAACACATTTTATCGCATTACTTAAGACCCGCACCTCGACGTCCTTTAAAACGTCAGTCTATCGATTGAGGTGAAACATCCTCCCTCTTGTATAATCAAGACCCTAATCAAGTAATTTAATTAAATGAATACTTTTCAAAAAGTTAATTCAAGAGTTAATTTCTGTGATTGGCGATATAGAACTTGTCAGAATTCCAACCCTGCACGTGTTGCAAAAGAAGGATCATTTCAAGGGATTTCGACTTCGCTCTGTTCCATAGGTTAACAATGCTAGGACGTCATTTGAAAATGTTAATCTCTTCAAACTGCATAGGATACTTTATAGCTCTCACAATAAAGGGTATAGAACTGTCATCATAATGTTTCTTACCTCATATTATAATAATTGAAGCTAAATTAAGTAGGGTAATAACGCGCCTTGTCTATTTTGTCAAGACTGGAGTATATAATATTATAAGTGATTTATCCGTACTGTATTATACAATTCAAGCATACTAGAAGTGTGTTTATATGTGTGAGTAAGGGTGTGCGCATATGTGTTGGAGGGGATGGGCTTTTATCTGACGTTTACAAATCATACAACCTGTTCTCGTATCATATTATTAAAAAGGAAGATTAGCAAAATCCTTAAGAACACCGTCCAATGAAATGTATCTACAAGTAGGGTTAAAAAAAACTTACCCCACCAAAAAAAATATATATAAGGTTTTACGCGCATTTTTGGTAAAAGAAAACGGCAATTAAGAATTATAGAAATTATCTAGGGGGGGGGGCTGCGACCTTCTCCTACGCTACATATGGCTAGCATGACCAGGATCATGACCTCTACATCTCTCCTTGGTGATCTTACTTCGTTGCCCAAAACACACACACACAGCCCGTCTTGTAGTATGATAATCGGGGACTCACTAATCATCAATCGACAATGTGGGGACAGTGGGAACGAGTGTTAGTTGTCTCATACACAACAATTTTGAATTTAATGCACTAATCGGGCTCTATTTAGGACATACGTGAGCATATGTCTCTAACCGGGGACGCTTCATACCGCCCTTCACACACAACTTTAGTTGTGTGTGAAGCATACATGCATACCTTTTTTAAACATAATAACTCTGTCCTCCTTGTAATTCTCCAGTTCTAAGTCAAACAATAAGTCTCAGCTTACTAGCATTTTCATATTTTGTTCAGTTCATGAGGTCGCCTAGAACATGAAAGTGGCCTAAGGCTTGCCAATGTTATCGTCGTTTACATTATGGCATCGTCTTCCCAAAGTAAAGAGGTATGGTTTCGGCTTTGGGTTATACCCAACAAGTACTGATTGGCTCATGATCACATTGTTTATAATTTTCCTTTACCTGAAAAAGATTAGGTGCACGTCGAACTCATACAGCACCTGTTAAGAGACAAGGGGCTCTTTTACCCCAGGTTTAATTAATATTTCCATTCGATGAATATGAATGACCCAATATAATAATTTGGTGCCTACAACTTGAACCACCTGTTTCTATTCGAAAAATATCTTGAAAACGAAGTGTCGCTCCATGAGAACTTTCGCAAAAAGACCCTCTTATTAACCACAATAACACACAATATACCACCTTGCTACAACAAGCGGCCGAAAGAATAGAATACATACTTATTATCTGTGTTACGTGGAAAGTAGAATAAAAAAACACAGCCATTCTGGCGTAACAGACTGTTAGTGCGATCACGCGATATTCTTTAACAACTTTTTAAATTTGTATATAAATATCCTATTCTTTTGTAAAGACACTGCTTGTACCTTGTGAGCGCGTCGTGGTCTAGTGGTTCTGACTCTCGCCTTTCAAGAAGAATCCCAGCCATGGCGTGTTTTCCTTCAGCAAGAAATGTATCCACACTGTGCTGCACTCGACCCAGGTGAGGAAAATTGGTACCGACAGGAAGTAATTCCTCAAAAAGCTGTGCGTACCAGAATCGGTAGACTATCTTAGCCGGGGTAATATAGGAGCGCCTTGAGCACCTAGCAAGGTGGATACGTGCGCTATATAAATCCTTTATTATTATTATTATTACCTATCATGGGTAAAATCATCTTAAAATAAGTTACCCTTACATATTTACTTACCAAACTTTAGTGTCCCTTTCGCTAATGTACAGTGCCGAGTCACTGCCATGGTCCATTTTCTCCAACAGCCGTATTTCAAAGCTGGAACACAAAGGAAACAAAGAAACTAAATGAATAGGAAATGCATACAATTAATAGTATAAGACAAACACATCTTTGTACCCCATCCCCGCCGTACAGATACAGAGTGGAGATAGAAGATTGTTTGTGTAAACCTAATAGTTTTTGAAACTTGATAAAACTCTAATTTCAAAACAAATTTCAATATTATGTACAATACACATCCTGTTTGGCAGATATAGAACATAGTATTCTTATATTCTACAATTCGACATGATTCAAATTAGAGTCCTTGAAAGCATTCAAGGGATGGTCCGGGTTGAAAGTATTTATAGCTTAATAAATAGAGTAGATTTCACTGAGCAAAATGCCGAAAATTTCATCAAAATCGGATAACAAATAACAGAGTTAGTTAATTTTAAAATTTAGCCATATATTGTGAAAACAGTCGTCATGAATATTCATTAGGTGGGCTGATGATGTCACATCCCCTCTTGTTCTTTTGTATTTTATTATATGAAATAAGGTTTATTCAAATTATTTCCTCCAAGAACTAGAAAAATTGGATTGACAACTGATTTAGTTCCTTAGATATTTATTGCTGCAATTTATTTCATTATAAGGGAGACAAATCATTCACAGAAGTATGAAATAATGAAAAAAAATATGATTTTATGTAATAAAATAAGAAAACAGAAAGTGGGGATGTGACATCATCAGCCCACCTAATGAATATTCATGACGACTGTTTTCACAAAAATATTGCTAAACTTTAAACTTCAATAACTTTATTATTTGTTATCTGATTTTGATGAAATTTTCGGCATTTTGCTCAGTGAATTCTACTCTATGTATTAATATATAAATATTTTCAGCCCGGACCATCCCTTTTAAGAAATTATCAAAATTAGAAGTAGGCCTACTTTTCCTGAATAAGACGTAATGCATATTCTAATAAAGACGTAGTAGGGAAGCAGGTTTACGAATGTCAATGTCTTCGAAGCTTTTTTTTTCTTCCGAGAAATCATGTATGTTTGAATAAATAAACTGATTTTTTCTTATATTTTCTTATTATATAAATCATGCATCTTGCCCTTAGATTAGATAAGATGCCCAAAAGCACCTCACAATTGTAACAAGTTCATTACTAACTCTCTTATCTCACGTCAAAAAAATTATGTTGCCATCAACTGCAATCAACAGATGGTAAAGATTAATGAAGAGATCGAGCCAACATTATTAACTATCTATGTATTCAGTTTCTATTTTTTTTTGTCGTAACCACAAAATTACAGTGCACAGGCGTGGTTCAAAAAGGATAACGGTAGATTGGCTTATGTGGAAAAGTAGTTACTCATATGTTTGAACCTCGATTTCGTTGATCTACGATAAATAAACCCTCTCTTTTTTTTTGTCCAAAAATGGTCTCGTTTATTCGTTCTAAATAGTTTTGGAGGATAAAGACATGATTCTTGGGACAAATTATAAATTGATAATTAAAATGCAATAAAAAAATCAAAGAAAAAACGTACTTTGTGTTTAGATTTAAAAAATATCTGATATTGTTAGAGTGGATTAATCAGTTTCCTAATATTAATCAAATATAATGTATGTGATTGGGTGATTCTGAAAATAACTCCACTCGCAAAATGGTTGGTCGATATTTTCATCAATCTTTAACCAACGTAAGGCCGTATACTATCCATTAAATACTAGTATAATGTAATCACTTATTGCACACTGTGTTGGTCATAGTAGAATGACCTAACTTTGAGTCTAGGTAAAAATTTATCGACAAGTCTTATTTCTCATTAACAAGATAATAAACTTACCCTATCACGCATAAGTTTTCCTAACATTAATGTGACCACAACTTTTGGTATGAATATGACCTATTTGAAAGGTTGGAGGAGTGACAACCTTTTCCTAATGTTACATCCAACCTTGTATAAAGCTGAAGCCAACAGTTTAAGTGTTGGGTAGAACTATTTAAAGTGGTAAATGCAACATTTAGAAAATGTTGTCACTCCTCCAACCTTTCAAATGTTAAGGTAACATTTCTTTTTTAGAGTGTAGTTTATCAGGATTTCTTTACACAAATTATTAATGTTCAGTTCTGGGTGAAGTTCTAACCAAAAATCCCCAAAAATGTGTTGCCGCACACATTTATTTTTTAAAAGAGCGATCACATCTACGGATGATTTTTCTGCAAGCGGAGCAAGCTAGACATTTTTAAATCCTAGACAATTCTTATAACATCAAGCTGAATCAGACAATTTAGCTGTTTGATGTCTTTCAGGGCCTAATGTTTGCATTACCCAATTCCCAGTTTTAGACGCATATATTGCACGGAAATTCTGGGAATTACTAGGGGAAATTAAGACGGAGGGGTAAAGTGACAGGTTGCTTGGATAAGTCACATGTTCGCAAGAAGTCTCCTCTTGTTGCTACCCGTTAAACATAAGGCAAAACGGTATGGCAACATCTCTTTCAATGTTTCTCCAACACAGTCGTTTTGATTTCTACACCACGATTGTCCCAACGACAATGAATGCACAAGGGTAGGCCTTCAGCTTTATTGGACATTGTTGGAAGTGAATGTCACCAACCGATATCAGAGATGTTGCAGGCGAAGAAATGTGGTTGATTTTTTGAATAAGAAATCTAGTCATCAAGACTGGAACGTTTCATGCAAGACGTTCTCCTGTACACACAGATGAGTCAAAAGAATCTGATTATGCACTTTTATTTTCAACGAAACAGTGTTTCGTATTAGTTTTATGTATGTTCCTGTTCTTGTATATCTTGTAACGATGCACAGGTAAAAAAAGCAAAATTATGAGAATATATCATGTATCACGCAATTTTTTTTTTCGAAATAACACCATATTATTCAGCCCAAGATTAATTGATTGAAAAAACGATTTGAAAAACAAACCAACCATGCATATACAATACGTAAAAACAAAGATGTATCCAATGACAAAAACATGTCAAATCATCATCACATGACGAGGCTTTATGACAAGTAGACAACAAATTTGGAACGTATACTCAATTTATACCTTTATAGACAGGTGATGTCTTGTTCATCGAGAGAGGTTCTGATCGAAGTGGCATGTGAAACGTTATTTGCGCGATCATAGACAAGGCGTTAACTTAACTAAAATGTTGAATTATTTGATCTGTAAGTTAATGATAAAATCTTTCCCCGGGTCAGTTGTTTCTTTTCAGTCTGTCGTTTGACCAAATGAGCGGATGGCGGCAGGATTTGTTATGTTGATAATCTATTACGATTATTTTTGCAGTGCAATATACCCCCCCCCCCCGAAGTTAGAATTAGTACCGTCTATAAAAAAGGTGATCAACCAAACCTAAGCGAAGTATACTAAATTTAAGTAAAATGATGGAAACTTAAATGAAATGAGATGACTTGAACATAAAAGAAACAAAACAAAAGTCAAATTATGAAAACTGAAATAAACAAATACAAAACGCAAAATTTAACAACCAAGATGAAAGCACAATGAATATCATTAAGAAAATAAAAGAATCAACAAACAAATATACAAGTAAAACTAATTTCGTTATACTGTGACAGATACAGTATTTCTCTTCAAAGGGGGGGGGGTGATTTACATCAAAATTTCCATGATCAACCGCTCGAAGTGCCAAAAGCTGTTGTTACTGTTTGTTAGTCATAAAGACTTACGATTTTTTTTTCTTTTTAAATACAAACGATATGATACCTAATTAAGTAATGGAGGCACAAAACTTGAGCATATTTTTTTCTATTTTCATTATTTAATCTTCCGAATGTAATACAATCATTGGGAAAGGAGACATTCTAAGTCTTTTTTAAATTCATTTTGACATAACAATACGACTCGTACAATTAAGGGAACATTTTACAAGTAAAAGTTATAAACACCTGGAAATTATTTGCACCTTTTATTAGACTCTGAAAGAACTTGTTGAATGTCCATAATCATTTTTTGTTTTGTTTCATCATGGTTTCATTGATATCTCATACTAGAAAAACATGATATGATTTTATGATAATGCTTGTCAGACATAACTGTCTGAATTTTAAATTGATAAATATTGGAAACAAGGTAAAAACAATTTTGTGTCTCGCCCACTTATGAAAATAACCAGAATTATCATGATTTGTGAGGGCACGCAAGAGGATTATATCGAAACTTCATTGTGAAATGACTGGGATGGAATAACACTTGTCATAAGAGCCTTGCACGTAAACTTTAATGCTGACCTGAAAATGACCTTTGACCTTACCATGTGACCTCGGACTGCAGCATAACATGCAGGTCCCCCAAGTTCATCTACCATCCAAGTTTGGTTGGAAAGCGACTTACGGTTGCGGAGTTAGAAGTCGTGCATGTAAACTTTAACATTGACCTGAAAATGACCTTTGACCTTATCATGTGACCTCCGACTGCAGCATAACATGAACGTCCCCAAAGTCCATCTACCATCCAAGTTTGGTTGAAAAACGACATACAGTTGCGGAGTTAGGTGTCATAAGAGAGTCTTGCATGTAAACTTTAACGTTGACCTGAAAATGACCTTACCATATGACCTCAGACTGCAGCAAAACATGCAGGTCCCCCAAGTACATCTACCATCCAAGTTTGGTTGGAAAGCGACTTACGGTTGCGGAGTTAAAAGTCTTGCATGTAAACTTTAACATTGACCTGAAAATGACCTTTGACCTTACCATGTGGCATCCGACTGCAGCATAACATGCACGTCCCCCAAATCCATCTACCATCCAAGTTTGGTTGAAAAACGACATACGGTTGCGGAGTTAGGTGTCATAAGAGAGTCTTGCAAGTAAACTATAATGTTGACCTGAAAATGACCTTTGACCTTTAATACCATTTGACCTCCGAATGCAGCATACCATGAAGGTCTCCCACGTCCATCTACCATCCAAGTTTGGTTGAAAAGCGACTTACAGTTGTGGAGTTAGGTGTCATAAGAGAGTCTTGCATTTAAACTTTAATGTTGACCTGAAAATGACCTTTGACCTTATTATGTGACCTCCGACTGCAGCATAACATGCAGGTCCCCCAAGTACATCTACCATCCAAGTTTGGTTGGAAAGCGACTTACGGTTGCGGAGTTAAAAGTCTTGCATGTAAACTTTAACATTTACCTGAAAATGACCTTTGACCTTACCATGTGACCTCCGACTGCAGAATAACATGCACGTCCCCTAAGTCCATCTACCATCCAAGTTTGGTTGAAAAGCGACATACAGTTGTGGAGTTAGGTGTCATAAGAGAGTCTTGCATTTAAACTTTAATGTTGACCTGAAAATGACCTTTGACCTTACAATGTGACCTCAGACTGCAGCATAACATGCAGGGGCCTGTTGCATAGAACTTTTTACCTGAGAAAACTCTGGTAAAAACTGAAAACTAAGGTTAGTCTTATTTCTGCCATTGACTTTAACATAGAGCAAAAACTCTGGTAAAAACAACCTGAGTTTTCTCAGGTAAAAAGTTTTATGCAACGGGCCCCAGGTCTCCCAAGTCCATCCACCATCCAAGTTTGGTTGAAAAGCGACTTATGGTTGTGGAGTTATGTGTCATTACAGGTTTGTGACGGACGCACGACGGACCACATTTGGATCCCTAAGTCTCGCCTTCACCTCTGGTGGGCGAGACAAAAAGTGTCCTCGTGAATTTCCACACAATCTTGCCTCGGTCATTATCACGATATTTTTACTCGTGTATGGAAACGTATTATTTGAGACCTTTCGTTTTCTGTGACGTGCCATGTGGACGTACGAGATTAAGGAATTTTGGGAGCACTGCGCATGCGCGAAGTAATCTGTGACGAGCCTTCTCGTCCACTGACCAAATCTGTGACTCGTATTTGAGGGTTTTGACGTTCGGTGTCATAGTGCTCGAACGAGCGCTAGTTCGTACATGATGACGTCATCCCAGTTTGGCAAAAATGAATGAAGCCGCATCAACACTCGAGTTTCGTTGATTCAGCAGGGCTGGTAAACTGCAAATTACTGCTTGTTACCAGCTTTTCCATTACATTTAGTGTGTCCTGTTTTCAGACACTACATATATCCGATAGGTAATTGATGTTTTATTTCCAAAGACCAAACAACCGTGTTTTTCGGCTTTTTGCGCAAGAGTGCAAATGTTGCACCCACAGTCGCCCCACTGGTTCATAGCATGATGCTACGCCTGATTCTCCGGCCAAGCATCGGCCCACGGCCCGCTCGCTATCACGCTGGTATATGCTGTGGCGTGGTACGGGTACGTCGACTTAAATCGAAACTGTTTTCATCAATGTACGAACGTGATACTGAACGAGCGGTGTCACCACTTCCGGTGAACTAGGAATACGTTGCAGTCGCAGACAATCGAAATCTCTCTAATACAGATGGAGAGATGCAATTAAAAAAATCACAAGACTTTCAGTCCCGTTTGCATCGTCAACAAGCTTTCATTTCATATTCTTAGATCCCAAATCAATTTGCTGTTTATTCTCTTTTCTGACTTTAGCAAGTCAATTTTGTTCTAAATTCATTATCGTGTGGGTCTCTGTTTTGTGTTTTCTGATATATTTTCCGTATACATTCGTAATTCCGAAGGTTCGTTAATCCGAAAGCGAAATGAGGTTCGTAATTCCGAAGGTTCGTTAGTCCGAAAACGAAATGATTAACGAACCTTATTTCGTTTTCGGACTAACGAACCTTCCGAACAACGTACCTTGTTTCGTTTTCGGGTTAACGAACCTTCGGAACAACGAACCTTATTTCGTTTTCGGATTAACGAACCCTCGGAACATCGAACCTTATTTCGTTTTCGGATTATCGAACCTTCGGAATAACGAACCTTCGGAATAACGAACCTTCGGAATTACGAACCTTCGGAATTACGAAGTGTAACCTATATTTTCATCGCATCTGTTCATTATTCATGTAATTGATTTATCTTCCTTAATCATTGTAGAATTGAACGGTCGTATAAGCGATCGCATATTATGCGATCGCTTATACGATCTACCTATTCCATATTCACAAGAAATATAGCATGATTTCTTGAAATCTGGTAAACTGCAATTAATATCTTGGTTACCTAGGAGATTGATCAATACAGAGAACGGGACACCGGAAAAATATTAGGGACGAAACTAGCTGCCAGTCTCCCTGGCTCTCCGAGTTATACTTTATTGGACATTTCCTGGAGTACACAATTTTAGTGCAATGGGAACGCCTGTCATACGATTACTGTACCATGACTTGATTTCGAAAATATTCTTGAATGGAATCAATGACAACGCAAATTAATTCTTTTTTTTTACTTGTACTAGCACGATCATACTACTAGGTACTCGGGATGTAGAACTCCCAGATGTCACCATGGACCTAGGTCCTCGATATTACTTAGGTTTATCACGAAATAAAAAAACATGATTTATCACGACCTTGTGTGAAACAAATTCAATAATATTCTCATTTCCTCATTCATTCCGAAATGTGTGAGTATATTTTCGGAAACATACCTCGTAAAACAATGTCATTACGAATTTCCGTACTGAAAATGTAATTTTTGTTCATCCTTCAGCTCAGCATCAACGCATTCGTCATTTCAAGAATTTGTTTTTCATTATAATAAATTAATTCCTCAAACATTTTTTTCGGATTATAATTAATATTTAAGATTGTAAATTATGGTTATAAGAAACAAGTGGTATTGTTAATAAATTATAACTATAATACTGCTTTGTTAATATATTCGAATCATTAAAAAATTTCAATTTATTCAAAAGTCCATACAAAGTAACAGAAAATTGTATGTCACACAAGAGCAAAACAACGATTATCATGTCTTTTCATATATGCTATATATATATATATAAATAAAGGAATTGGGAAAAGCAACAAAAAAAGTCAGATGACTTGTCGAGTAGGCTACCCTTGTGGAGTAGGATAGAATAAGGGTAAAATTGAGGTAAAAATTAGAGTAAAGTTGGTCTGAAATGGAATTAGAATATTAACCTTTCACTCAAAGTAGGCCACAGCTCTGCCAAAGATTACGGTTCCAAAGAGTCCACAAACAAACTCATAAGTCATCGTATGACCTGCACATGAATTTGTCGTTTTATCTATGGTCCTACTACTCCTACGTAACAAAATAATGTGTTCATTTTGTACGAACATAATTTTTATGAATTGGGATACATATAATTTGAATATCTAAGCCTTTATGTCAATGGGAAATTGAAAGCATTTTTTTAAGCCTTGGCTAGTTCTGGAAGATATTTAACAATTTCATTTACTACATTCCACAAAAATAGAAATCATCTCAAAATGGTCGTTTTAATTGAGGAATATA
Source organism: Lytechinus variegatus (assembly GCF_018143015.1). Taxonomy (NCBI): domain Eukaryota; kingdom Metazoa; phylum Echinodermata; class Echinoidea; order Temnopleuroida; family Toxopneustidae; genus Lytechinus; species Lytechinus variegatus. The sequence goes on from NC_054742.1 coordinate 671,735, forward strand.
AATATTAGTCTATTTTTATGAAGAGATATGTGCACATTTTTTAAATTACAGTTTGAAATAAGAGGTTCATGGAGTTTAGATAATTAGAAAGTTATAAAGTTTCAACTTTCGCAATATTCCTCTTTCAGGTTACGGAATATTACAAGGAAATGTTTGATTTTCACGAAATGATTTACATGTTGGTAAATTTGTCCATTATTTTCATGATATTGCAATCAAATGCCTTGACATGATGCATCTATTGCACTCTATTGATTTATCATAACAAACCTACGATTCTCTTTTGGAGATCGCAGAACAGGACGATACGCTAAAGTTGGGGGGTTTTTTCAAGAAAAGCGCACACTTTGAGATTTTGTTTTGGGGTAATGATATTTTCATGATATGTGAATCGTAATTTCGGGACTAAACTCGTAGTTTTAGGATCAGGATTGGGAATTAGAATCCCCACGTTCCCTCCCTCTTATTGCCAGTGTGGGGGTATATCTGTCAAAGCTGATATCCGCAAGTATCCCCGGAGGGAGGTACTCTACCAGCATGAATAAGGTAGTGAAAAGCTTGGTCGCCCTATGGTTCCGGAACTTGGCTAGTTTATTTTGGGGGCAGGGCCAGAATAGCGAGGCATTTGAACTCAAGCGATCTTAATAGGATCACTACTTTTTGTAATATACTTCTCGTTAATGCCAAGCATGCATGTCATAAACCAATGTACACCTCTAAATGATTTATAGTAGCGATCCTTAAGTTTCACGTTTCATTTATTTCTCCTCAAGAAATCAGATAAAAAATACATAAAATAGACGATGTATAACAATGTACATCAAATGAATCAATGGGGAAGGCAATGACGGAAAAAGAAGAAACTTTTAATGTGGCCGACCCACGACATTTATTGCAATAATCTTTATTTTTAACCAGACTGTTGCTTCCCAATCGAAGCATTACTTTTTTATACAAACATCCTCTGCCTTTCCACTCTAATGATATGCTTAGATATGCTGTCGTTTTTGCATTCTGTTGGAACCGTTCCAGTGATCGAAATCTCAAGCAATGAGGGAAAAGATATTTCAATCAAACCAAAGCGAACGGAGCCAACAGACCATATGTGGCTGACTTTACTGATTGAGCTTTTAGTCAACAGACGATCGATGTTATCTTAAAAAAAATATACAGAACAAACGTTAAAGGAATACACGTCAGTTATGATCTTTGACAATGTAACGTAAACATTATACAGAGATAGGGAAAAATATTAATTTATTTTGCTCTCGTTGCAAAATAAGATTATTGATATTGATAACCCCCCCAAAAAAAGATTTCTAAATAAGCCGTTCCAAGTGTTTTCAAGAAGAGTCATTACTTTCAACAAAATAAAAAAAAATGTTCTCGTCTGAATATTAAAAAATACCTTTCATTGCCTAAGTAAAACAGCATCACAAACATGATTCTCTAAATGATTGATTACCTTTGTCTGAATTTCGGCTAGATCATTGATTGATTGATTGATTGATTGATATAATCGTAATTTTTGTTCCAAGGGTTCTAAGTTAATACTACAAATAACAGCTGATGTTCACATGGTGAATAAAGAACTGGTGTGAAAGATTGTAGCAAAGATTTGGTGGCTAAAATTATGATTCGATAATATGGATAGAGTAATCTGCAGAATGACACCAAAGAACCCGGAGCGAACCATTGGAACTGCCAAGCTTAAAAACACATGTGTTGAAGTTAAATATTCACTCAGTGTGTCAATTGAAATGCGATTTATTTCTAAAATGTGCATTACATCGTTAAAATTGCTTATCTGAAAAACACATGAACTAGACAAAATGAAAGTTGTCTTTGAAACTTCGGCGGGATCAATTGTTCAATCTGGTATCTTTCGATTATTTGATTCGAACTGTATAATGGTTTATCCCTAGGTCTTGCAGGCGTCGCATGATTCCTATCAAACTACATCCAAGCCACACAAAAAAATCTCCACCATCAGGCCTAAGATTTTTTGCCTTTGTTTTCTGCTCTTTGGTCAACTTGGCTCTTTTACCAAAGGATTGCGTGTACAGTGTACTATTATCTCAAATGCTTGGAATAAACCATAAAAATTAAATTACAGTTAGATGAATACATATTTAAATGGTTCTAAGGTATCAATCAAGAGAGTAAGGGCATGCAACTTCTCTTAATCCACATCAATTTTATGCATGTTAATCTTCGATTGATCTCATAGAGCAATCTTTGTCTCATATAAATTAAAGTATACTGCAAATCTCTTTTTCATATACAATCTTGAACATTTTTATCTTGTCATTCGCCTGGTTAATTTCTAGGGCATTATTTCTACTAGAGCGACAGTTATTGTCTCTTATCATCTCTCAACGTACCTGAACCCTTCGAGTAAGCAGTTGGATGGTGTCTGTTGCGACGGCATCTCTACAGACTTGTGTCAGACCAGATGCGACAACAAATTTGAAATATGCTTCGGGCCTCTTGGAAAGTAAGATATTCTAAAGAATAGTATAATTAGATGTCTGAAATGGTTTAAGGATACAGGTTCAAGCAATTGAAACTCATTTCATATTCTTTTCATTATTTTTGTCATTTATTTTTGCCTTCTTAACATGCTTAGTAACTCAGTTTTGTTTAGGTATGGATATTAATCCATCTATCTGGATAGACATATTAAGGCAGGCGGTTAATGGCATTACCCACGATCATTGATTGAAATTGAAAGATTTTTCAGTTCCATTTAATAAAATTGGTAATAACATTACAGATATTGAACTAGAATAAGTTTATAATTACACAGATATATTTTTTTGTTATTCTACCACAATTGTATACCTTATATTTTTTTGAAAATTTTTATTTCTTTTTAATTTTTCATAACACTATCAAATATTTTCAGTGACAATAGCACAGATGACTGTCCTTATGGAAAGTACAAAACAAATAAGGTACATGAAGATCGGGATCTGTTTCTCTTTCCTACTCCACTCCCTGGAGGTGTACCCAACCCGATCAACATCAGGATTGAAGAATGGAAGGTAATAGTTCTTATTTGTCCTACATAAATCATTAATTCTCGAATGTATGCAATCAGTGTTGATTTCGTCGCCATTGCCAGATCAGAAACAAAACACACACGCAATTTCTAAAATTTTGAAATAATTACCATGATTACCTCTGCTATATACCTTTGACCCCGAATCTAATAACGTCACCACTCCCAGATGTGTATAAAAAAGCCAAGATTGAAAATTAATCCTCAAACGGTTACTTGATTATCGTAAGAACGATATACATGTATATTCCATGGTTACTTAAAGATCGCTGTGATTATTCACATTTAAACCCTGGTCCCAGAATCTATCACTCTCACATATGCATACACGAGCCAAATTTGAAACTTGATTACTCAAACGATTCCTTAATCATTGCAAATCAGATTTCTTTTAAAGTATTAACGACCTTTGTGATCTTTGATTTTTAACATCATAACCGTAAACTTCAATGGGATAATCAACACATCAGTATGCATACTCATGAGCCAAGTATGAATTTGATACCTGAAACGGATTTTCGATTTATATAATCATCTCTGTGACATAGAACTTATGGCTCCGAAATCTATTTAGATCGTCGCCAATATACACACTGAGTGAAGACCCTAAACGGATAACTATTTATTTTTCGAGAACGAAATATGTTCTGGTACATCATAAGATCTGTGCCTTCGGGAACCACAGAACCAAATCAGACCATTGTCCCTCCAGTGTCCACACTTGAATTAAGTTTGACGTTGATCCTTCCAACGATTTTCTCGTTATCACGAGATCATTATATTTCAATGTGTGTTAAATGTATGACCTTAGAACTTTGACTGTGATATCCAAAATTAATCTGTCATCGTAATACTATATATTTACTCAGAGAAAAAATGAAATTGATTCGTCAGAGGGTTATTTAGTTATCAAGAGAACGAGAATTGGACGCACGGATGACCCCAAAGCAGAATGGCTTCTGCAACCACCTCAGGTCGGCGGATGCATAAAAATATGTTGTGAGGAAATGACAAATTAAATTGTTCATAATTTCATGAAGATTTTAAAATATGTTTTGAGAAATTAAAATAATTGTTTATTAATGCGACCATAATTATCATCATTATTATCCTGTGAAATTCGATGATATAAAAAATAGAATAAAGTACATGGAAATGTGAAGTTTATTATTTACAGAATAAATAATATTGCTTGCAGAAAGGTTTTCGAGTGAAGATGAAGGTATTTGATACCAATTCCTACTACAACCCGGAAATATTGGTCGATGTCTACGGGGACAACTTTCATATGCAGCCAGGCAGGACTCCATCGCGAGCTCGTAAGCACAGAAGGACCCTTAGTGGGGAAGGATCTTCACAGTGAGTGCAACATTCTTTTCTAGAATTTATTTCCCATTTCTGTAAGAAAACATTATAAAACCTTTACTTTTATGTTTAATTTTGAAAAGCAGAAGGTAATATATGTATCGGCATTCTTTTATCGGTTACAATGGTTTATGGTTCAAATTTGTGGTACCATGTACGTTTGTAAATGCTTACATTTGCCATGTTTTAAATATACCGTTTATATGGGCCCCCTTACCAGCTTTGAAGGTTTAATGACTTTTAGTGATTCTTGATTGTGTCCTATGTACGGTTTTCGTAATAAAAACTTCGTTTGATATTTTTTTTCCACAGGATCATCGTTAACATTAAACTATATTGCGATTCTCATTTCTATGGTCCCGAATGCTCTGTCTATTGCAAACCTCGAGGAGATGGAATTGACCACTTCTACTGCGACCCACTAACAGGCGATATAATTTGCCATGCTGGTTATACTGGGGATAGGTGTGCAGAGGTATGTAAACATATCAAGACAGAGTTGATCAAAATTGTCTTTAGTCATTTATCTTGTAAAAGTGTTTCTAGTCTCGTGTGTGAGTGAATTCCAACTGAATTTATTTGCAGTTCTATTTGTTTTATATTTTAATTGCGTGGATCAGTGCTATTGTTCACACTTTCAAACTGTTTTTTGCCCATGTTTCATTAATATTTCTAATTGATCATTTAATTAAGATATCAACGGATATGTGTCTACCTGTCCTAAAGATAGTACCGTGAGATATCGGAATTAAATGCCTTTTAGATGCCATTTAAGTTCCAATTTTTCATTGCACTTTTAAAATAGGAAATCGACGAGTGTGCTTCGTTGCCGTGTCAAAATAATGGTACATGCCACGACGTAGTGAACGGATTTTGGTGTACATGTCAAGAGGGTATAGCGGGTAAGTTTTGATTTTGCCTTCAGCTCAACCCAAGCCCATCTCCTTCCCCCTAAAAAATTATAACAATACATAAACGTGTAAATGAAAACAGCAAGCAGAACGCACCAAACCGAAATGATCCAATAATAAAATACAAATATACACGCATTGGCACTGTCAAGATTAATGTTTTTGCTAATACCAGCAATTCTTTCATTATCAAAGACGCAATACTCCCTTTCATATATTTTACACATGGATGATCATGTGTGATAACGAGACCTTCAAAGTTTCACATTTAGTAAACGTACATTAAGACTTAAATCTTTGTCTCCGTAGGTAATGTGTGTCAAACAAACCCCGATGACTGCCAAGAAAACGAATGCAGGAACGGAGCGTCCTGTATTGATGGATATGCCACTTATACTTGCAAGTGTCCTCCAGGATTCAGTGGGACTTACTGTGAGTTCAACATCAACGAATGTGCCAGCTATCCCTGTCAGAACAACGCTGTATGTTCCGACGGTATAAATGGATATGTTTGTCTGTGTATACCTGGATTTACTGGCACTCACTGTGAGACGAACATCGACGAATGTGCAAGTGATCCTTGTTACAATGGTGCGTCTTGCATAGACAGAGTTAACAAATATAAGTGTAGATGCATCAAAGGCTACGAAGGAGAATATTGCGAAGTTAATATCAACGAATGTGTCAGTGATCCGTGTCAAAATGGAGCAATTTGTATCGATGCAGTCAATGGTTTTGAATGTATCTGTAAGCCTGGATACCAAGGAAAATTTTGTCAAGTAAACACAGATGAATGTAAAAGCAATCCATGTTTGAATAGAGGTGAATGCGTTGATGGTGTCAATGGTTACAACTGCAGTTGTACTCCTGGATACACTGGAATTCACTGCGAGTTTAACATTGACGAATGTGCAAGTAACCCTTGTCTTCATGGCAGCACTTGCAACGACCTGGTCAATAGATATCGCTGTAATTGTCTCCCTGGATACGAAGGTGCAGAATGTCATATTGAAATCGATGAATGTCAGAGTAACCCTTGCCAAAATGAAGCACCATGTGTCGATGTTGTTGCTGGTTATCAGTGCGTATGCCTGCCTGGTTACGAAGGTTCTGAATGTGAGACAGATATCAACGAATGTAACAGTTATCCATGCGAAAATGACGGCATGTGTCTTGATGGAATCAATGGATACGCCTGTCAATGCAGAGATGGATTCGAAGGAATTCATTGTGAAATAAATATCGATGAATGTGAAAGTTCACCATGTCTGAACCAAGGAACATGCGACGATGGCATAAACAGTTACACCTGTATCTGTAAGCCAGGATTTACAGGGATTGAATGTGAAACAGATATTGACGAATGTGTGAGTGCTCCTTGCCAAAACGATGCTGCATGTATTGACGGAATAAATAGTTATATCTGTAAGTGTACACCTGGATATGAAGGTGACTACTGTGAAATCAATATTGATGAGTGTGCTTCACTTCCTTGTCTGAATGGAGCGACATGCATAGATGGAGTGGATGGATATGTATGCAGTTGTAGTCCAGGATACACTGATGTTAACTGCAATTTGGAAATAAACGAATGCATAAGTATAGTTTGTCATAATGGCGGAGAATGCGTTGATCATATCAACAAGTATGAATGCGTTTGCTTGCCTGGATATAGTGGCTTACAATGTGAGATAAACATAAACGAATGTGAAAGTAGACCATGTCAAAATGGAGCAACTTGCAAAGACCGCATCAATGGATATCAATGTAACTGCTTACCAGGATACGAAGGGTGGAACTGTGAAATTGAAACCGACGAATGTTCTAGTTCACCATGTGTAAATGAAGCTTCGTGTGTTGATGAAGTAAATGGATATACATGTATTTGTCTCAGTGGATACGATGGTGTCCATTGTCAAACTGATATTGATGAGTGTTCGAGCAGCCCCTGTCAAAATGATGCGCTCTGTGTTGATAAAGTCAACCAATATCGTTGCAAATGTAAAGCAGGGTACAAAGGGGCAAATTGTGAAAATGACATAGATGAATGCTTAAGTAACCCATGTGAGAACGGTGGTCTCTGTGTTGACAACATTAATGGGTACCATTGCCAATGTATCCCAGGTTACACGGGGACAAACTGTGAAATCAACATTGACGAGTGTGAAAGTTCCCCTTGTGAAAATGGAGGATCTTGTAATGATGGTATCAATCGATTTGAATGCAGTTGCTTACCAGGATACAATGGGCAAATGTGTGCAACTGATATTAATGAATGCGCAAGTGGTCCATGTTTGAACAATGGCACATGTGAGGATGGGGTTAATGGTTATTTCTGCTTATGCATTCCTGGATTTGAGGGTACACAATGTGAAATAAACGTTGATGAATGCCATTCTGATCCATGCGATAATGGTGGATTTTGTATGGATGGCATCAATGGTTATATATGTACATGCTCTCCTGGATACGAAGGGACACAGTGTGAAATTAATATTGACGAATGTGGAAGCGCTCCTTGCTTCAATGGGGCCGAATGTATTGATCGTATTGATAGATACAAATGTAGGTGTCGGCCGGGATTTGAGGGTACACATTGCGAAGTGGATATAAATGAATGTGATAGCAATCCATGTTTGAATGGAGCATCGTGTCTAGATCAAATCAATCGATTTGAATGCGTATGTATCCTTGGGTTTAAGGGAGTAACATGTGAAGCAGACATAGATGAATGTAGTAGCTCACCCTGTCAGAATAACGCTACGTGCGAGGACCACATCAATCACTACACCTGTCACTGTCTGCCTGGTTTTGACAGTATACAATGCCAGACAGACATTGACGAATGTTCGAGTAGCCCTTGCGAACATGGATCAAAGTGTGAGGATCTCATAAACGGTTATCTTTGTCACTGCCCTTCCGGATATGAAGGAATCCACTGCGAAATTGAAATAGACGAGTGCCAAAGTAATCCTTGTCTGAATGGAGCAACCTGCAATGACAAAATCAACAAGTATAGGTGTAATTGCCTGCCAGGCTACGTAGGTGTTCATTGTGAAGAAAACGTTAACGAATGTGAAAGTATTCCTTGCCAGAATGAAGGATCGTGTGAAGACCTCGTTAATCATTTCACTTGTAACTGCCAACCAGGATTCAACGGGAGAGTTTGTGAGATGAATATTCAAGAATGCGACAGCAGTCCATGTTTTAACAATGCCACATGTGTTGATGATATCGATGGATATCATTGTGATTGTCAACAGGGTTTTGAAGGAGTCCATTGTGAGGTAAACATTGACGAATGTGGATCTGATCCTTGTCGGAATGGAGGCGTCTGTTCTGACAAGACAAACCATTACATCTGCAACTGTACTCCAGGATACGTTGGAAGTCAATGTGAACTCGAAGCTAATGAATGTGACAGCTCTCCTTGCCAAAATGGTGCTAGCTGCATTGATCGAGTGAATAAATATAAATGTAGATGTTTAGATGGATTTGATGGTGCTCACTGTGAAATTAACATTGACGAATGTGAGAGTAATCCATGTTATAATAGCGGCACGTGCGTTGATGGAATAAATGAATTTCACTGCTCTTGTGTGATAGGATTTGCTGGAGTAACTTGTGAAACGAATATCAACGAATGTGCAAGCGACCCATGTTTTAATGACGGAACATGTGTAGACCAAGTTGCTGGATACGTATGCGAATGCCTTGATGGATTTAATGGACGTCACTGTAATAATGACATAGACGAATGTGAGAGTAATCCATGTTTAAACAATGCAACATGCATCGATCAAGTGGATGGGTATGAGTGTCAATGTTTGCAAGGTTTTGAGGGCATGCACTGCGGGATAGACATCGACGAGTGTACCTCATCACCATGTAGAAATGGAGCTGCCTGTGAAGATATGATAAATGGTTACAGATGTGAATGCCTATCTGGATATGAAGGAATTCATTGTGGGATAAATATAGACGAGTGTGAAAGCAATCCTTGTCAAAATGAGGCAACCTGTGTTGATAGAGTGAACAAATACAAGTGTACATGTCAACAAGGCTTTCGAGGAAATCAATGTGAAATTGATATCAACGAATGTAGTAGTGATCCTTGTAGCAATGGTGCAACTTGCAAGGACAGAATCAATGCATACTTCTGCGAGTGCAATCCTGGATTTGCAGGAATTAATTGTGAAACAGACATCAACGAATGCGAAAGCAGACCTTGTGAAAACGGTGCGACATGTGTGGACAAAGTGAATGGATATTCGTGTAGTTGTGACCTTGGTTATGATGGCATTCTTTGTGAAAATAATATTGATGAATGTGGAAGTACCCCGTGTTTGAATGGTGCTAGATGTCACGACGAGATAAATGGATTTATGTGCCAATGTACAGATGGGTATCATGGCGTCTTTTGTGAGACCAACATAGATGAGTGTGCAAGTCTACCGTGTAAAAATAATGGAAAATGCAAAGACAAAATAAATGGTTATATCTGCAAATGCCAAGAAGGGTTTGAAGGATTGCACTGTGAGAATGACATTGACGAGTGCTCCAGCTCCCCGTGCATGAATTCAGCAACTTGTGTAGACCTGACTGCTGGATACGAATGTGAATGCAGCCCTGGATACATAGATTTCCACTGTGAAACAGACATTGATGAATGCGTCAGTTCTCCTTGTGAAAATGGAGCTACCTGCAGGGATGATGTTAATGGATACACCTGTTTATGTATGCCCGGTTACCAAGGAGTCGATTGTGAAGAAGATATTAATGAATGTGGCAGTGAACCTTGTAAGAACAATGCTACATGCGTGGATAAAGTTGACAGATATAAATGTATTTGCATTCCCGGTTTTCGTGGAAAAGAGTGCCAAACAAACTTCGACGAATGTACCAGCAATCCCTGTTCAAATGGCGGCCAGTGCGAAGATGGTGTGAACGATTATATATGCCATTGCACACCAGGATATACTGGTGACTTGTGTGAAATTAATATTGATGAATGTCAATCAATACCGTGTCAAAATGACGCTCGCTGTATCGACCAAATAAACGGATTTACATGTGATTGCAAAGATGGCTACGACGATACTTTATGCTCAACAGATATCGATGAATGTTCCAGTCAGCCTTGTTTGAACAATGGAAGTTGCACTGACATGATAAATAGATTCAAATGCATTTGTATACCAGGATTCGATGGGGCACTTTGTGGACAAAACATAAATGAATGTAGAAGTAACCCATGTTTGAATAATGGAGAGTGTGTTGACGATATAAATATGTATTTCTGTCGATGCACTCCTGGATTTGAAGGAATGCAATGCGAACTTGAAGTTGATGAATGCTCAAGCAATCCTTGTCGAAATGATGCCCGCTGCCACGACAATATTAACAGATACAGCTGTGAATGTGTACCAGGTTATGAAGGAACCCACTGTGAAATTAACGTAGATGAATGCTTGAGTGACCCGTGTGTGCATGGAGGGACTTGCAGAGACATGACAAACGAATACCAGTGTCTGTGCCGAGCAGGATACAATGGGGAAAACTGTGAGAATAACATTGATGAATGTTACAGTGAGCCTTGTTTTAATAACGGCAACTGCTTGGACAAAGTCAACAGATACAGATGCTTATGCATGGACGGATTTGACGGTGTTCACTGTGAAGTAAATATCGACGAGTGTGCCAGCGATCCCTGTATGAATGCTGCTTCATGTTTTGACCAGATTGATAGTTATCACTGCCTTTGTCAACCCGGATTTACGGGCGTTCAGTGCGAAATTGAAATCAACGAATGCAGTAGCTACCCATGTCAAAACAAAGCAGGATGCATAGATTTCATAAACAGATATGAATGCCAATGTAAACCAGGATATGAAGGAGTTCACTGCGAAATAGAAATTAATGAATGCATCAGCAGTCCGTGTTTGAATGATGCTTCATGTATTGATAAAGTTAATCGCTTCAGGTGTTCCTGTCTTCCTGGATATGAAGGTGTGCTGTGTGAGACTAATACAGATGAATGTCAGAGCTCTCCTTGCCAAAATGAAGCGAGATGTCAAGACCGAATTAACGGATATATATGCATATGCCCGTATGGATTTGATGGTGGCCAGTGCCAAGTTGATATTAACGAATGTGAAAGTTTCCCCTGTCACAATGGTGGACTTTGCCTGGACAGAGTCAATGGATACGAGTGCCAGTGCGCTGCTGGTTTTAGGGGAGTGGAATGTAAAACAGATATCAATGAATGTTCTAGTAGCCCTTGCCAACATAATTCTGAATGCGTAGATCGAATCAATGGATATAGTTGCTCATGTAATAAAGGAACGGAAGGTGTACATTGTGAGATTGACATCGATGAATGTGCAAGTCAGCCGTGTCAAAATGGAGCCGAGTGTAAGGATGGAATGAATGGCTATCAATGTCAATGTCAAATTGGATACCAAGGTGTTTACTGCGATGTTAACATAGACGAATGCATGAGCTCCCCTTGTCAAAATTTGGCATCATGTATTGACTTAGTGAATGGATACTCCTGTGATTGCATACCAGGATTTTCCGGACCACATTGTGAGATAAATATCGACGAATGTGTAAGTGAGCCGTGTGCTAATGGGGGCGCTTGCAGGGATCAAATCAATGGATATATCTGTGGCTGCCTTCCGGGTTATGATGGTAACCACTGTGGACATGAAATCGATGAATGTGCAAGCTCACCTTGTCAGAACGGGGCAAACTGCTTAGACCACATCGATCAATACATATGCCAGTGTTTGGACGGATTCATGGGAACCAACTGCCAAGTTGATATCAACGAATGTGCTAGCTACCCTTGTGTTAATGATGGGACGTGTTTTGACAAAGTGAATGGATACCGTTGTTCCTGTGCTGCAGGGTTTGAGGGATTCCAGTGTCAGGTGAATACTAATGAATGTGAAAGTTCTCCTTGTCTTAATGGAGGAAACTGCGTCGACCAAATTGATGCATTCTTTTGCCGATGTGAAGCAGGATATGCAGGAGCAATCTGTGAAATCAATATCGACGAATGTGCTAGTAACCCATGTAAATTTGCATCTACCTGTCAAGACAAAATTGATGGATATGGATGCGAATGTCTTTCGGGCTATTATGGTGTGCACTGCCAATTTGAGGAAGATGAGTGTGAGAGTAGACCTTGCGGTCATGGTGGACAATGCATTGACGAGGTAAATGGATTCACTTGTGAATGTGCTGCTGGATACCAAGGCGTTACTTGTGAATTTGATATTGATGAATGCAACAATCATCCATGTCAAAATGGCGGAACTTGTATTGATAGGATTAATGAGTATGATTGCCAATGTGTCGATGGGTTTGGTGGTTCCGAATGTCAGACAGACATCGACGAATGTGCTAGTATTCCCTGTCATCATAATGGTGCATGTCACGACCATACAAATGGCTATAGATGTACTTGCATGGTGGGTTTTGAGGGAGATCATTGTCAAACGAATATCAACGAATGTGAAAGCAACCCTTGCTCGAGCTATGGAAGGTGCATAGATAGAATAGATGGCTATCGCTGCAGATGTCGTCCGGGTTTTATGGGTGCTCATTGTGAAATTGATATTGACGAATGTCAGAGTGACCCTTGCTACCACGGTAGCAGATGTGTTGATGGCTTAAACGGATACTCTTGTCAATGCAGATCCGGTTACCAAGGACCACGCTGTCGAGATGAAATTGATGAATGTATCAGTAATCCATGCATAAACGGTATTTGCCTCGACAGATTAAATGGGTACCGTTGTCATTGCATTAAAGGATTTTATGGAAAAAATTGTGCGATAAATCATGACGAATGCATCAGTAACCCCTGTCTGAATGGTGCGACTTGCCAAGATGCAATCAATGACTATAACTGCGAATGTCCCTTGGGATATGAAGGAAAACACTGCGAAATCATTACCGATGAATGTCGAAGTAATCCTTGTCAAAATGGTGCAACCTGTGTGGATGGATTTAAGGAATATACGTGTGAATGCGTTCTTGGTTTTGAAGGAATCAACTGCGAAGTGAATATTAATGATTGCGCTGGTGCCCCTTGTCAAAATCGAGCTACTTGCCTGGATGGAATCAGCAGTTACGAATGCCAATGTGTTCTTGGCTATAAAGGAGAACACTGTGAATTCGAAATCAACGAATGCGACAGCCATCCTTGCAAAAATGATGGAACTTGCCTGAACGGAGTGAACAGTTTCTATTGCTATTGCCCACCCGGCTTTGAAGGTTGGTTATGTGAGGTACAGATAGACGAATGCGAAAGTAGTCCGTGTCTACATGGTGGAAGTTGTGTTGATGGCACTGCAGAATTCAGCTGTCAATGTAAAGAGGGATTCTCTGGTATCAGATGTGAGACTGTCCTTGATCAATGCAAGCTTCATCCATGCTATGGCAACGCTACCTGCATCAAAATACATGACGATTTCAGGTATATTGTTATTATTTTTTATCAACTTCAATAACCGCGAAATGTTGTATCGAGTTAAAAGTTGACGGGGCTTCAAAATTTACACTGAAAGAAAAAAAATGATTGTACATTGCTGAATACCTAATTATTGGTCATTTTATGAAATCATACAGTATTTATACAGCAAATTCTTTCATCGGTTAAGAAATGTAAATTTGCATGGTATTTAACTTAATCTAGGTATCTTTATTTGAATATTCAAAGGTGTCTTTGCCCACCTGGATATTCTGGTCTGGGTTGTGACGATTATGATGAGGAAGGTTGTGGATCGACAAAGTGCTTCAACGGCCAATGTTTTATCGATGGAGTAACCAATAATGACATCAAATACAAATGCAAATGCAACAACGGGTTCATCGGAACTGAATGTCAGACGTGTAAGTAACCCCAAGGCAGGTAATCATTAACAAGAGTCAAGGTAGGAAAACTGTATTTTAGTACCCATACCTACACTGATCAAGAATCAGCTTTTATTGTGGAAATTCAATATGTTATTAGATTTCTCTGCGTTGTTCCTCATATCTAGCATGTATATGTTTACTTAAGTAGAGCTTTTAAATTTCATACGCAGATTATTGTCTATCTCGTCACGAAAGAAGTACTCAAATACTTTCTCAAAAAAATATTCTTAAAACGTTTTGAAAATTATTGAATTATTTGTAGTTTAACTACAATGAGAAGTAACAAAACTTTAGAATAGTCCATCTGACAGTGTCTGAAACGCTGTTCTTTTTACTGTTGTTTTGCTTCTATAGATTTACTGAACGTCACAGCTAGCGTGCTAATTGAGGAAAAGCACTCACAACTGAGCGGTCTTGAGCACAAGATGAAGGAAGTGCTAATGGAAGCCATGGAGAAGACAGATGACATCCATAATTGTTCCAATGTGGACATCGCCATTATAGATACTACGACGGGCAATGGAGCCTTATCGGGGTAATCACTACTCAATCGTGACAGTATTTCCGATTATATCAAGATTATGGAATAATTCCAGTTTGAAAACGAATTATAAGTAGCTTTGTCATGGCTCTTATGCTAATATGACTTTCTGTACTCATACACACAATGAACTTAAGTGAATTTCATTAATACGTCTTTTAATTGTTATAGTCAGTAGGCTGTTGATATGATCGAAACGTTTGTTATATCAATTTATGAAGATAGCATCCAATTACGTTAATTTCTTTGGTATTTCTTACAGCATGGAATTTACGAACGTAACAATCTACGCAATGCTGGATGATAAGCCTGCCGATCGCGATTCTCTATCACATATGTTAAGAGCTCTCCCTCCAGCCCATGTCAACAAACTCATCCATCCATATCGACTCTTCGTCGACAGGCAAATGCCACCTGTATTACAGACAGATATCACTGTAAATGACGAAAAGAAGAAGAAGAAGGTATGAAATATAGTCTACCTAATAAAGTAAACCATATTGCTCTTCTTTAGAATAAGCTACGCCGGTTACCTTTTTGTGCAAGAATTGAATTCAAGATCTTTAGCATTTTAAACTTTAAAGTGCCTTCGAGGATTGGCTCTTACTTCCAGGTTGCAGCCGCATGACTATGCATTTATGAAGAAAATAAAATGCAGTAAATGAATTCCGTGGAAAAGAAAGTTGAAATTTTCTTAGACCTTCATCAGGTAATATGAAATTCATTAAAATTTAAGAGACTTATTTCTGTGTTTGATTTTCTTCATTTACTTTCATTCCTAAACAGTGCAATATAAAAGAACGACTCTTTTCAATGGAATAGAGGCACATTTTTCTCCTTCAGTATTTTACTCATAGAAAACAGAAGTATAAATTTGGATATTGTCCCGGAAATTTCAATGTTCGATTGACTACCTGCGAATTGTTCTTCTGGGACCCTGTAGGAAAACCTTTTGACGTTAGTTTGAAAAGGTTTCCTGATGACTCATGGTTGATGTTTCATGAGATTTACGCTGTCATGCCTATCCAAATACACCCGCCCCTGCTCAAATCATTACAAACTGAGTCTGACCAAAAAGTTTTAATGTTATAGCAGACGATGGTTTACGCTGATGGTGAAAGCGCTGTTTAATGTAATGAATCTCCTTCAAAATAGCAGCAGAATAAACTCATTGATTTAACACTTTGTGGAAATTATTTCTTTTTCTATCAAGTTCTTCCGGATGGGTGAAACAGTTTCTTCTAAACTCACTTTCAAAACGAGCATAGAAATCATCACCATTCCCATGATATGGCAATCAGCATATAAAAAAAATCTTGTTCAAATTTTGTTACAATTTAAATAATATTTGTTGCACTTAAAATTGTGTACGTTTCCAAATAATTTTGATAATTGGAGTAATCAACAATCCATTAAACCTGTAAAGTAGAGGTTTGGAGTTTTGATAAGCACTTGTTCCCTTGCTTTCCCCAAAATACAACGATTATAAGTAAGATGTCGTCAGTCAATAAGCAAAAGGGTTGTTTGGCGCTAAATTAAAAAACAAAGGTTTCCTTTCAAACCTCTCCATACCCAAATCTAACCTGCTCAATTATCATAAAAATGAAAAGACTATTCCATGGATGAAAAATGAAAAAAACTATTGGACATTTTAAAACTGCGTTCAATTCCAAAAATAGCTATACGTACAACCTAATTGGTATGCAAAATATGATACTGTATTTTATGTTTACTTTATCTTGCATTTTTCTTGTAATTTAGATAGTTCTTATTCTATTTGATAAAAAAAAAGAAATACACAGGAAATCAGGAGTGTATGAGTTACCTGTTTTCCTAGTTGCATATTACCCGTGTCATGCGGGAAAAATGTAAAATTAAGAACATTTTCTGAAAAGTCATAAGGTTCTTATTTTACATCAAAATTTCGTGATGTATTTTTAATATAATGTTCTCTCTATTCATTCAAATTTTGTTGATAGGGGTAGACTTGAACTTGAACAGTTTTTGTCTTAACAGGATATCCTTGCGCAATAATTAACATTTCTGATAGCTAAAGTGATGTGAAGGGTGTAATGAAAGTCATTTCTTATCTTACAAATAACAAATCTTTAAAGAAACATCAATTTCATAGTTTCTTAATCCTTAGCTCTTGAAAATTAAGTCTATTCAAAGTTCAGCTATCCCCCTTATCTTTCATTTGAATTCATTTCTGTAACCTTAATCGTGAAGAGTAAAATACTAATTAATAACAATAAAACATGTAGTCCGCATTCTGTCCATTTGATACATTAACCAGCCATTATGGGAGTTTGGGAGTGGGGTTTGTCGGAATATAAATTCTTGCCTGTATATGAAGTTTTAATCTCTGTTAAACAGTAAAAATATTTATTGAAGATATAGTTTCAAGAAAATACTTGATCAATCAAAGGGGCTGGAACTTTAGGTAGTAAATCAACATTAATATATTGCTTTTTGTCTATCTAGTCCTGGGGACATCGGCATTGGTACGTTTTCTTAATTTCCATCGTCATCCTCATTGGAATTGCATCAGCAGTGGCGTACATCGTTAGGAGGTAATTTTCCTTCCTTTAGCACCCGTAGATATGCATTATCTTAAAGCATTATCTTAAAGCATGGCCCTGCTAAATTTGTTGATATCCCAGTAATAGACTTTTGAAAGATAACGTAGAGGAAGCATTGTCTGACACATATTCATCACAAGATTTTTATATATATAGTAACAACACAAATATATAATGAACTATATGGTCTATCAAATCTTAATCTTGTAGTATTTCATAATATTTCGGACTTTTATGTTTGGATAACTCAATAAATCTGTTTCTTCAAATTTGAAGTAACAGTTTGAATCAGGAAAATAATCATCATCGGTCAATGATTCCCATATATGCAATTCCGGGTCACTATTTTCCTCGCCTCATGTTCTTATTTTTTTGATATCCTTACTGTATCCAGGCAGCGGAAAGCTGAAATTCCACCCGACTAAGGGGTGATTCAACTTCCAGGAGAAGGAAAACAAGGGAGCCGAACTTACTGAAACTCTCTGGAAACACAATTTGATGAGACACTCTATTGGTTGTGCCAAATATAAAAACTGGAGGGAAATGTGAATTAGTGTCACCGGAACTACCGTCATTTATGGAGAATTTGACTACGAATTTGTATTACTTTATGGCTCTTCCGCATCTAAATGGATTATCTTCAACGTCCACATGGTCAGATGTAATGCGAACATCAATTGAGAAAACTGAAACTAGCGACTCGTTATTAATTACAATGCATATTTTTTAAAAAAAATTTTCGTATTATACTAGATGCTTATAATATTACGAGTATTTTACATTCTATTAACTAACATGCACCCATATATACTTTTTAGATTGCAGCAGGCTGTCCTGTTAACCAAAAAAGTGGTTTGTTCTTGTAATATTTATTTTACTAACCTAACAAAAACACAATAAGAAGGTGTGATGCCACATTACAATATAGAATATTTTACTTATAATTATACCGTATGATGGATAGGAACGCCAGAAATCGTACAGAATTGTCTCCCTATGGACGGTTTGTGTTTAATATACGAATAAAGGTCGTTTATGTATGCACATACATTTCATGTTTCATCTTTTTTATTACTCACATTGATTTATCGAAGCTATTTGAAAAATCATTTTCGATTCCATGTGTTATCCTGTATAGCTTGACGATGGCAGTTTTATGTATACATGTATTATATGAGAATAAAATCCTTATAAGCATTTCATTCAGCTTCTTCAAAGAACCCCCCCCCCCTCCCCCATCGGCCGATGAGAAAGAAAAACAATAAGATAAGAACGAGTATACACATGGCCGAGCACCTATTACATACCCTTCTTTTTATTTCAAATATGAATCAAACTTGCCTATGAATCTCCCTCATGATAATACACCAGCTGCACCGGTCACTGATTGTGAAATGGTGGAATATGCTTTTACAATTTACATGATTTAACTACATCAGACTATAAAGGAAGTACAGGAACTCGATTATCTTTACTACTGTGGTGTTCAATAACAAGTCTTAATTTTCTCGCAATTCCATTTTTGTCTTTCATGAATGTACCACAGTCACGTATTAGCCGTATTGAATAAGATGTACATACTTTTTCTACTTCCTTAATAAATACGTATTTTGCAAATAACAATTGTCGGTGTTGTATGTTTCACAATATGAGAAAGAAAGGGATCATTATGAAGGATTCAGAGGAAAGATCTTCCACCTGAGCTGTATTCTGACATCCTAAACACATTGGCCCGTATTCTGAAGTCAGGTTTAACTTAAACCATGGTCTAAGTCTGTGCCACAGAGTTAAATACGTACTAAACTGGTTTGTGCTAAAATTATGGGAAGCCAAGAGTGTCAACATTTTATCAAGCTTTATTTTTCTTATATTTACTGTGCTCTCTCCTGATTATTCTATGGTGAAGACAATCATCTGTTTATACTTCCTAAACAATTATGAATGATTTGAGAGCCAAATGAGCTGAAATATGATATCTCTACTGTTATTGATTTATGTAACAATTGGCTGTCCATACTTAAACCCCAACTTTAAACCTGAGTTTACGTTAAACCCGACTTCAGAATACGGGCCTTAGGGTAGAAAGCTTGGGGAAGGAAGAAAATGGGTCCGAGTAATAGATTTTTGGAAATGTTGTTACTCTTTGGTCTCGGCCATTTCAAGAGGCAATTTACTCTTTTTAGAGTAAAGGTGTACAGTATTTGATCTAAGACGAGTGAGGGTCATTGCTCCATGTTTATAAAGCCTAGCGCACACTATACGATTCGTTGAGATCCGAATTTCAAATATTAATTGTAATAACATTTGATATGAATATTCCAACCAATAAAATCTTAACGATCAGAGTTCAGAATAGTGGTAGGACTACTGAAATTGAAATTCAGTTTAGTTGGAGCCTCCCTGTAGGAATAAAAGCAATTTCAATGTCAAATCGTAATGACGTCATCATCAGCTGCCACCTGAATCCGAATTGGAATTTACTTCGACAACATGGCTTAGCGCAAAGCAAATTTACGATTTTATTACTACTTGGATGTCTCATATTCAATGCAAATGCGATTTATTTAAACAAAACTGTGTGGTTCCGGATCGCTTAGTGTGCGCTGGCTTAGCCCAAGTTTTTTTTTTTCATTTTGGCAATTGCATCTTAGCATGAGAGAGAAAAATCAGGAACTTGGGCGGCGGGAAGAGGGGGGGCACTTGCCCCCCAAAAATCCAAAAGGGAAAAATGCCTTTTTTTTCAAAATGAAAAATGCCCTCTTTCAAAATGAAATACTTTTATTAACTAAAACATAATACATCTATGTTATAAAAACACATTTTTAGGCGCGTGCTTCGCGTTTGTATCAATAAATTTAGTAAGAAAATCCTCCTATTCATTTATTATGGTTTAGTAAGGGACTCATCCTATTCATGGTTACAAAAATGCTTAGAGGAATGTCCATTTTCAGGTGGGAATATCAAAAAATTTTGGCTCGCCTTTCGCGCTCGCATCAATTGCTGTTTAGTAAGGTACTTATTCTGTTCCTGGTTACACAAAATACTGAGAATGTCCAGTTTAAGGTTGGAATATCACAGATTTTCAGCTCGCGCTTCGCGTTCGCATTATTCGATTGTTGAGATATGTATACTCTTCATGAGTCACTAAATGCAGTCCTTAACAATTTCTTTTTCAGAATATTAAAAATTTCAGCTCGCGCTTCGCGCTCACGTGATTTCTTTAGTTAAATACACATCTTTTTCATGATCATTACAAAAATCTACTCGAAATGTTAAATTTTCATGTCTTATAAAATGTCCAAAAGTTTGAGCTGGCAATTTCCTTGGAAATGTCATCCTATTTATCTCGGCTGAACGGTAATGTATATGAGAAAATAATTTATTAATTCAAAGTCATTTTGACCACGATGCCTGATATTGGGGAACAGGACCTCTTTTCGGTGACTTGATAGGTATTCATTATTTTCAGTATAATATTTTACTGCATGTCCAATAATTGAATCTGGAATATTGATTTCATATTTTTAAATGCCAAATACAATGTAAGATAATAAATACCCTATGAAACCTGCAAGGTTTACAACATTAACCCTAAAGGACTTAATCCCCCCCCCCCCCGACAGTCCGCGCGAAATTTTCGAAACGCAAAAAGATCGCATGACTTTTTTTGAAGTCTCGCGCAACCTTTGAGCCCAAATTCGCGACATACGGATATACCATCGCGACGTCATGTGACTTTTTACGAGGCAATTTCATGCCGAAAATGGCTCATTTTTTTATACTTTGTGTAAAAAGTAGGTGAGACACAAAATTATTATTGATTATTTTTCGTTTTAATTGGTCTGCTTAATTAAACATTTAGACGAAAAAATAAGAAATTCTAAAAACAAACGAATACATAAGGAGAAAATTGGCTTTCGCCATTTTGCTTTGTGGAATACTTTAAATTAGATTACAATGATGACATCTGCAAAGAAAGAAGAATAATTGAAATAGGGTATTAAATATGCGAATAACCTTTTTCATGAATAAATTTGCATATTTTATTCATAATAATTGAAAAATATTTTCAGATTTTTTTATTATACTAGCTTATAGCATTCGTGGTGAAAAAAAACAATGAAAAAAAAATGCGTGCCAAATTTCGGCGCTATCGCGCGAACGGCGGCCGAGATCAGAAGGGGGACATCATGCCCCCCCCCCCGTCCTCATTACATCTCAAATAGCCCATCAGTCCTTTTAGCATATTTAGGGTTAAAGATATGGACTTCATGCAAATAATCAATCAACAAAGTCATTATGACACGGTATTCCTTTCTGCATTTCAGATGATTGATATTACTCACAGAAACGAATTATGATTTTTTTCCCCCTAATAGTTATGATTTTGAATTGAAAGTTTAAAATATGTTTACCTTCAATTGAAAACACGATGAATTTCATGATCATGATGCATCGGACAAAAGATAGTCGACAGAAAGTAAATTAGGGCTGTCGATCGTATTTACGATTTGCTTTACATCACGGTATTAAATGTGTGTGTTATGGTGTTTTTAGAACGGTAAACACTCAGTGCAGTGTCCTTCATACCAAATTAAAGAGGGATGACGTAGCGGTTATGGGGCACTTCTCCTCCAGACGACCAAATTTTGGTTGAATTTCTAAAGAAACCTTCTTGACCCGACCACTGATACCCCGATTCATCTCAGGCGTGAAGTTTACTTTCAAGCTGTCCAATTCAATCGCGTCTAGTGTTATTACAGTCTCTAATATATTTCCTTACCAGGATTTTTCTATGAAATTAAAACGTACCCGGAGGTATGCTCAATTTTGATATTCTTACTTTGATGCTTTGGTGCCACTGGGATGGCGTTTGTATTCCATAATGTCCGTATAATGCACATCTGCATTGAGAGTAGCACAAAACAAAAATCACAACATATTGGCCCATTTCTTCACATTTTCTGACGAGTTCCACTCCCAATAAAGGGACTCTCACTGACCAAAAAGACACAGTTCCCCAAAAATTCTTAAATAGTATGATATAAAAATATAGAAGCATTTCACCGTATGTAGCAGAGAGGTGGCGCAAAATAATGACCTTTTTAAAATGAAAATCCTATTTCATAACACTTCACTTTTTTTCACAGACCCCTTGGGGCACTACCGCATGCCCTCATCCGTACAACCTTGCATGTTGGTTTTTAAGATCGAACATGAGTTTTGAAACACCCAGCAAATTTTGACTTGTGCTGGAAGATGGGAAACGCACTCATTATAAAGCCCTGGACTCGACGTCCAACCTTTCTTTTAGAACTTGTTGTAAAGTAATTTCTTCCTGAAATGAAATTGCATTTATCTAGAAATAATCAAATCAATAAATCATAACTTGAACCCCCAAATTGGTCTCTATATCTTGGCATGCATTACAAATAATGTCAGTGGATAATGTCATGAGAGTCAAGAATATGAAAGCAAATGAGAGCATTAAGGGGTGTGGTGGCTCTTAATATTTTCCTTTCCACGTTGGCTATCCCCATATTCTATTCTCTCTTTCCCCATGCCCTTCTCTCATCTCTTTTCTTTCATTCGCCGTTTAACATCAGTTTTGCAAAGTCCCACTTTCCCCTGACTACTCAAGTCTGCCATATAGCTTGAAAAGATAGCAATCATTGTCATCCTGGTAACAGGAAATGCTTGCCTGCTCGAACCACGCCCCATCCATCCAACAATCAACACTGCTTCACTCCTCGAGGGAGTCTGATGACCAGCTAAAATCTTTGCTCCATACCTCCATGTCTGAGAACATGACTGGGAAAATAAACAGAAGTTTGTTGTCTAAGGTAAATATGAGAGATTAGTCAGCATAAGTTGAATGCATGAATGCTCGCTAGATTTACCCAATGAAAATCATAGTAATATAAATGTCATGGTTTTATAAGTACATGTGTATATTAAATCTGCAAATTGCTACAACAGTAACAAACACATAAACTGGATGACTCGCTGAGGATACATTTTATGGATTGTTACACTTGAAACCTGAAACGTTAATTACGACTGTGTTATCATTGTTGATCAGGGACGGATCCAGCTTTTTCAAATAAGGAGGAGCGGAAAAAAATTGCATCCACATTTCACGATTGGCAGCTCAAAACGATAAAAGCTGGGGTTTTTTTTTTTTTGGGGGGGGGGGTGTTGCACCCACAAATGTAATAACGCCCACAAATGTAATAACGCCCACAAATGTAATAACACTTTACCCACAAATGTAATAACGCCCACAAATGTAATAACACTTTACCCACAAATGTAATAATTTTGGATCGCCCACAAATGTAATAATGACTTTACCCACAAATGTAATAAATTTGAAGGGATTTTGGGCGAAATCCGTTCTAAACTAACATCCTATAGTAATGCGTTCATATAGCACAAAAGTGCAAAGTCTTTTTTTCAGACCGGGTTAAACATCAAAGTACAAGTCCAAAGTCTTTCTTCCAGACCCGGTTGTTTCAAAAATTATAATATAAATCCAAAGTCTTTTTTCCAGACCCGGTTATTTAAAAAAATATAATAAAAGTCCAAAGTCTTTTTTTCCAGACCCAGTTGTTTAAAAAAAATATAATAAAAGTCCAAAGTCTTTTTTTCCAGACCCAGTTGTTTAAAAAATTGTGATATAAGTCCAAAGTCTTTTTTCCAGACCCGGTTGTTTCAAGAATTTTAATAAGTCGAAAGTCTTTTTCCTGACCCAGTTATTTAAAAAATGTATAATATAAGTCCAAACTAAGATACGATAATGATATTCCTGTGGAAAAAAATGGGAATCGAGCTTAGTCTTTTCTCCAGACCCAGTTAATTAAAACTGGTGTAATTAATGTCTTTGTTGTTGTTTCAACTTATACGGTGAATATTGTGAATATATGCACTAAGAGTAAATTGAGAATCAAGCGTAGTCTTTTCTCCAGACCCGGTTACCTGTTATTTAAACATTATGAATAACAGTTTAAAAACAGTATAAAGACCCCATAATCTTATTAATGCTGGATATAGCGTAGTCTTTCATCCCGACCATTTTTTTCTTAAAAAAAACGCTAATAGTAAGAATTAAAAAAAAATCAATGTCTAAGACCAAACAAACCTTCAACCTAAGAACCTCTTTTAAAAGAGGTTTAGAGTGTTGTCTTTATTCCAGACCTAAAACAGTTACGAAAAAAAATCTTCTAACATAAGACCTTATATTCTTATTCTCGTGGAATAACACGAGTTTTAAAACGTACTCTTTCCTCCAGACCCGGCTATTAAAAAAAAGTAACTGAAAAACTTCGAATCTAAGACCAAATTTCCAAAGTTTCACCCAGTAAAAACATGTCTTTTATTAAATAATACTACTACCCCTACAAAACATTGTAATAACGCGTGGGTAAAGCAGACATCCTTTCTCCAGACTTGGTTACTATTTGAAAAATAAAATAGTTTTTACAAATATTGTAAAACGAATACCCAATAATCTAATTACTGTGGAACAACATGAAGACCGATTGTCGAAGATCGACTTTCCTCCAGACACAATTATTTCAGGAATAAAAAAATCAATAAAACTCAACCCCCAACAACGAATCTAAGAACCAACAATCCTCCAAATTAAGACCATGCATGTAGAAAAGCACATGTTTAGCGTTGTCTTTATTCCAGACCCGGTGATTTAAAAATGATTTAAACAATCCTAAAAACAAAAGACTCATATTCTTATTCTTGTGGAATAACACGAGTATTATGCTTAGTCTTTCGTCTGGACCCGGTTATTTAAAAGATAAAGAAATATTGAAAAAAAATGACAGCTGAGACCAATCTTCAAAATTAAACCCAATTAAAATGCTTGGGCTTAGAGTGTTGTCTTTACCCCTCACCGACGTATATTATAACTTTTGAAACGACCGGGTCTGAAAAAAAGACTTTGGACTTGCATTATAATTTTTGAATTAACCGGGTCTGGAAAAAAGACTTTGGACGTATACTATAATTTTGAAACAACCGGGTCTGGTAAAAAGACTTTGGACGTATATTATAATTTTGAAAAACCGGGTCTGGAAAAAGACTTGGACTTGTACTGTAATATTTCATTAACCGGGTCTGGAAAAAAGACTTTGAACTTTTGTGCTATATGAACACATTAATGTAGGATATTAGTTTAGAACGAATTCGCCAACAAAATCACTTCAAATTTATTACATTTGTAGGTAAAGTCATTATTACATTTGTGGGTAAAGTGCATTATTACATTTGTGGGTAAAGTGTTATTACATTTGTGGTCGTTATTACATTTGTGGGTAAAGTGTTATTACATTTGTGGGCGATCAAAAATTATTACATTTGTGGGTAAAGTGTTATTACATTTGTGGGCGTTATTACATTTGTGGGTAAAGTGTTATTACATTTGTGGGCGTTATTACATTTGTGGGTAAAGTGTTATTACATTTGTGGGCGTTATTACATTTGTGGGCGATTATTACATTTGTGGGTGTAACAGGGGGTCGTCTAAAGATTGAAGTTTAAGTAAATTTTAGCTATATTTTTTAACAAGATAAGGTATGGAATAAGGCTAAAGATAAATACTGCGACCGTGATACGGGAGACCAAATCTTTTGTTTATTCATATTCAGATCAAATATGGAGCTTTCATAATACTATTTGTAATTATGAACAAATAAATGTCTAACCAAACAATTAATGCGAACGCAAAGCTCGAATTGTCATTGTTGATATATTGACCTTGACAGGAGACACATAAAAAACTGTCGGGAAGGACTCATGAGGGGTATACACTTCCTACTAATTAAATGATTCGAGCGCGAAGCGCGAGCTGAAAATATTTGACATTCAGACCCGAAAAACTGACGCTGCACGCCCTATGATGATTGTGACATGAACATGATGAAAAGGAAATCTTAATGATGGTTAGTGAGAATTCATGAAAAGGATACGTATCTTCCTAATCAAACTATCCTACTACGAGCAAGCTTCGGTCCCTGGATCCGCCTATGGATATATCATTCTCATCATTGATGTCATTATTATCAGAAGTAGAATCAAAATTTTATTTTTTAGAGTATAGGCTATAGGCCAATGTCCTTTGTATCATATTATGCAAAACCTCTAATTCTCTCAAGACAGAGACAACAATAATTGTGAAAATTTACATGTTTTAGATATGATCAGGATAGTGTGAGTTCTCATATATTTGGTATGATTTTTTTTAATAAATTACGGGGAAAGGGCATGACCATTTGGTTTGATTATCACTTATATGATTAGACTTACTGATGTGGGCGTCCAGAATCATATCGTAAGTTCAATTGGATCAGTGTTTGAATATGTTCGGAAGTTTGCTTTCAATTTGAAGAAAGGTCAGAAGCTCAATGGGACAACTTTCTTGGGTATCAGCTCTGACAATAGGATATCCTGACTAAGGTATCCATCGTGTATATTAAATGTTCAGTGCCAGTGACTATTCTAGGGAAGCCTTTAACTAGCCATGAAATTGATACATTCATAAGGTCATCCCTATAATTAACCTTCCGTGTTATGTGTAGGGCTAATAACTGATCTTCCTTTACCAGAAGCAAGTTCATTCCAGAGAGGTTTATGGACAGGTCAATTCCAGGTACGAGATACCTTTACCACGCTACGCTCGCGCTTAGTATACAATCTCTATATTCTAAAAAACTAGTAAAATATACTGCATGTACTGACTGTTCTAGCATTTAAAACAGTGCAATGACAATAACCTTAGGAAACTAAGTACAGGAACTATAGCAGGGACATGAATTCAAATGGCATAATCCTCAAAATGACAAAATTTTGAGTTAAAAACTTACTAGATAACCATACCCAGCACTTCATAATTATACACGTTTCCTATTTTTCAAGCAGACATGTTGTGTAACTACTAACCGAATATTGCACAAAATACATACAGAGGGCTTATTTAAAGATACAATGCAGTCAGGTGAGTGTACGAATACTATGATTTTGTTTAATGTTATTTCTACTACACTGATCTGCTACAGACGAATTGATTATTTCATATATCAACAAGATGATTGCGAACCATAATGTGCCTTTTGCTGAAAATGAATGCCTACATACTAACAGATCCACTGAGAATGGTAATAGAGTGAGCAAGTATGGATCAAATCTACCATTCTGTTTTTCTGAAGTATAGACAAATGGAAAGGAATTCTTTAAAAAAAACTTGACTGGAGGTCAGCATAATCTGATTAAATTATATTCTATAACGAGATTGTGCTCCATTTTCAAACTGAGCGGTATTTGTGGTTACCGCTAAGAGTATATAAATAGAATTAATGTCTGGGGGTTATAATTACTTACAGTTTGAGATTTTATATACACTGTTAAAAAACCCTGATTTTACAGAAAAATAAAAGAAGATTTTGCAGAAAGCAATACCAGAATCATTCTTTAAATTCATGAAACAGGAATTTTTCTGCAATTTAACAGAACAGGTCTGTTAGAAAAAGGGGAAAAGAGTGTTTTATTTAAGGAAATTTGTAAGATTACACACACCAAATACCAATTTCCTGTAAGATTACGCAATCTGGTAAGATTACAGGTGTTCTCGAGACTCTGCTGCAGGAACTTCTTTTAGTTCAAGGATAAATTTTCTAACAGTGTATATATGGTCGCATTTTATAAGTTGGGTATGCGAAAAGGGTGGCGGATGAACAATTTTCCTCATGGTGCCAGGGATAAATTGTTGATACATCGCCGCATCTCATTTTGAAGCAAGGACTAAAGGCTAAATATATAACTATAAATTAAATCAATACAATATCAGGAACAAAAACTATAGCATATCAAGTTTGAAGTAACAAGGATGGCGGAGCCGCTAAATGCATGATAAAATGTTAATTAAACTTAATTAACAACTTAAAATGATACGTAATATGACTGTCACCCTCATATTTTTAGGCAGCTTAAAAGCAGGGAACAACTAACTCTTATAAAAAAATTGACATTTCTGAAAATATGTAGGAATGAAATACATGTGTATGTCAGCTCTGATCAGCAACCTAATCAAAGTGTAAACTGGAGAACTTTGGTTAATTATCTAATTTGAAAATTCAATTTTGGGTATAAAAGTTGCGTATCATTGCAACAAACATTTCTGCCAATGATGTAGTCATTGTGCCTAACAAATAAACAGAGACAGGCATTTTGGGTGCAAATCTGTGAAATTAAATATTGTTAATTAATTAGTGTAATTAATATGCATACTATAACAAATAATTATTCGCTTTTTGCTACAGATTTAATTATTGATATTACAATATTAAAACTGCAAAATACTAGGCTGATGCAATATAAAATTAGGTTTTTACACCATTTTACGTGCAGTAGGTCCAATTTGAGAAAAACACATTTTAAATTTCATTAGCTGTTAATTAGTCATTTAAAAAAAATAAAGGTATTTGAGACTTAAAAACTATTTTTCAGAATGGTAACACCTATGACATATAAAAAAAAGTTGTTTTTTTAAAACAATTTTTACCCAAATTTTTATTCAAACAGACAGATATATATAACATGTGTATAATATATATATATATATATATATATATAGGGTTCAATAATAGTATATCAAAGGCCCCCTTTAATTAAAGGAAACTCCATTAGATATACTATGTGAATCAAAATACATAATTATTATATATGACATGAAAGAGTACCTTAATTGTTCCAAATAATTTGATACCATAATGTGGTATGTGTTAACGCTTTGATAATCAGGAGTTGTTGGTTGTTTTTTGTTTTTTTTTTTTTTTTTTACTGTGATCTAAGTTCGATTTGCGCCGAAGGCTGCAATGAATAAATTTATGTAGGTGCCCATGATGCCATTATCCTTAATAAGTTAGTTAACATATTTGAAAAACCCTTTATTACACAATTCTTATGTTAATTATTAAAAAGTGTGTTTTGCAATGGATCTTAATGCAACCCTCGTAGGATGAGGACATCATTGACATCTGGATTCATTAATTGGAGTCATGCCTTACTTTGGCGCAAGTCAAAATTTACTTTAATCCAAGCACACTGTAAACAAAAAAGTGTTAATATAGCACATACAGTGCTCGTATAATAACTGCACTAAAAGTGCTGATTTTCTAGTTTAAATATAGAATAAAAGCACTCGTAGTACAGGCACTATACATCCACTGTAAGTGCTAAATTAGCACTTAATTTTTTTTACAGTGCATGAAGACATACCACACAAATGTGGTATTAAATAATTTTGGAGAATATACTCTTTCCGGCCATATATCATGGTGATATGTTCATGTCATCTTTTCCCTTAAATTTGTGATTTTTGAGGTGTCAAGTTTGCTTTTTATTCACAAGGCGTCCCCACCTACCTAACCTATATCCCTTAAATAAATCAAGTGAATATCAGTCTTGCTTCACATAATATAGTAGGCGCGATAGCTCAGTCGGTAGAGCAGGTATTTGGGATTCCGGTGACCAGGGTTCGATTCCCACTTGGTGCGCTAGTGCCCTTTGGTAAGGCATTAATACTCATTACCAGGTCCCTAGGAGAGGATCTTAAGATATCGGTCCTCTGATTGCTTGCTCACAAGTGTTCATGCTTTCTTAACGATCAGGTAAGAAATCACCACCATTTACATAATCGATGCATTGCTTGTAACAGTAAAAGAACATACGAAATATGAAAAGAGTAAGGCAGCATAATACCTTGCCAGACTCATTTTTCGTTCCCGAGGGATGATTTGATGTTGATTAGAGAGGTCCCTGGACACTTCTACGATAACATATTACTGACAGGCCTAGACGAGAAAGATTGCTTTTACGTGGGCAAGAGGAAGACATCAAAACAGCATTGTTGTTGCTAGACTACGGAATAACAATGACACGATTAGTGTCACAAACTGAGATGGGTGTAACATTACTGAGTATTATTGATCAACAGATAGATGAAGATTTCGAGGTCATCAACTTGGATTTCATATTCATCATCGAGGTGAGTTGAGCAAGTACATGTACTTTTTGGCAGGTAAATTGAAGAGGGAAATTGTAATTGTTTCATCCAACTAGCATGACTAGTACTGACTAAAGGCCTATATCAAGTATCAACTCATGAACTCATTACAATCAAAATCCATTATCCTTAACAATTTCGTAACTTTTTCCATCGAATAACAAATAAGGGTAAATAAGGAAGTCCTTAAAACATGTCTGTATAGAAGTTTCATTCCAACATAACCAATCAAAGCTCGTTTAGGGGACAGTGCATGAGACAAAATTCATGGATTATTAGCATGCATGTTTTACACTTGGAAGCAACATATTTTCATGCTCTGAAAACAAAATGGCCATTAACCAAACCCAAAGAATACGATCTCGTCTTTACTAATGTTCAAATTCAGGGATTCCGTTGAATTTGGCAATAAAACTTCGATTCGTCTGGAGGAGAGAGCTCGAAATCCTTGAAAGTGAATTCCCGTCTTATCACTCCCAACCAGGTAATTCCCATCAACGTGTCCAAGGTATGGTCAGTCTCTGCATGGCGTCAAGTCACTGAGGTTGCTACTACAAAATGACGATGGGTCCACTTTTCCTAACTTTTATTACAGAATGTGTCATGAAGTTATTATTTTATGGAAAAAATGGCAAATGAATTATTTCACTTGAGAAGGAGTCGATTTAACAGACAAAATAAAAGGAAAAGAATTGTCATAAAATCGTAAATTGGTCGCTATTCTATAACCTGATTAATACTTTCTTCGAAAAAATGTATTCTGACATTACATAAGAATACAATTCACTTTGATAATAAATACAAGTTTTTATATTTCTATTTGATCTATCTGTTATACTTTTCTAAGCTATTATCTGAAAGCAAGAATAAATTATGTACAATAATAGCAACTGAATTCTGAGGTACAGCAGAATTTATATAAAAATACATTCCACCAAATTTGACTTATTTCTTGCAACTATGTTTTTTTTTCAGCATGGAGTGGGCTGTTCGCAGCACCATAAATTGTAAATTGAATGATCTTATAAATTTCATGATCAATTTAGGTTAGCGTGGGACGGCGTGAATGAGGGAAGAGGGGACCCTGGATCCCGATCGAGGAAACCCCAACAGTCATATCCCTTATGAAACCCTTCACATATCAAAAGCCCTATGATTAGTTAATATCGACTGAAATCGCATAAATCAAGTTTTTAGATCCCTAAGGTGGTAACGAAATTGTAGATCCTACAACTATTTTCACACTTAATTCTCACATTAGCTAACTGTAACACTTTATTACGCTCACTAACTCTAACAAACACAATCAATCCACCAATCATTACTACTGTTAGAGAAATACTAATAAGCTAAGGGCAATATGACTAAGTGGGATTAGCATGGTTTGTAATGACCAAACAGTGATCACTACTCACCAGGGGGACCACCTGTTGGTTTAAAGGTGATTCACCTGTCTTACAAACGACACCATCGTCTGTCACTCCAACTAATTACAACAATAGGTCTTGACCTTATCCAAGACTATTTGACATTTACTTTTTCGGAAATTTTCAAAAAAAGCTTTGCATTATATATGTAAATTTAGATCTGTATAAGGCCTTAATTATAACAAGTTTAGAACTTGTATTTATACAACAATGATTAATATCGTTATGTAAATAAGCTTTTGTTTGCATTTTTTTTATTCCACGCGACTTTGAATGGTAGAGTGGAAACATGAGTAAGTGACAGTACCTGTCCAACTAAATAACCCCTTGGACTGGTGTTGACAGGC
This sequence comes from Lytechinus variegatus, assembly GCF_018143015.1. NCBI lineage: Eukaryota > Metazoa > Echinodermata > Echinoidea > Temnopleuroida > Toxopneustidae > Lytechinus > Lytechinus variegatus. The sequence goes on from NC_054742.1 coordinate 703,975, forward strand.
ACTGTTACTATGGGAACCACAGAGATGTATCATTAACGACTGTTAGTGCTCATTACATCCACAGACTGCATTTATGGGAACGTACCAAAACTTGATATCCGAGATAGTAGTATTCTAGAGTAATTGCCACGTATTTGTCATAAATATGTACCTTGTATTGTTTTTTTAATGATGAGTTTCATAAATACTACCTATCAATAATTGAAATCAATCCATCAAACCAAGGAGCTTCACTGTTTGAAACTCATACACATTTCCCGTCAAAACGGCTCGTTTTACATATCTGCAAACATTCTGTGAAAAGACTGACTTTCTATATTCTATCGCCTTCTATATAACATCCACACATTTCTAGATATCTTGGGGAGGAAAAAAGTGGGTTTCTTTAAAAACTTCAGCATATGACCATGTGACTCTGTACAGTGGAGTTTTCATCCGAATGGCACGCACATGCCCCTTGCCCAGATCCGTTGCTTTATTGCTACTTCCTTCAATAGGCCCAACGGTAGTTCGCAACGATATCTTAAAATGTGGATTTCATCTAATAAAAAATCGCATGATTTCGATCTACCCGCTTCTTCCTTCATCTACATCATAGCAGACGAACGCGCACTGGGTGCCCAACGCACGTCGTCAAGTATCATCTGTCTCCCGCAGCACCCGCGGATCTCATGACATCTTGCAAACTATCGAACACGAAATAATAATAGGGAACAGGAACGAAAGATTTGAAAATATATCATAAGCTTTTTTAAAATATCTTTTTATTCAATCTCTTTAAGTGATATCATGGCGGATAAAAGGCACCATTAGTTTTCTACGAGTTTGCCGAAATTGAAGAAGAAAACCTCATAAATTTGATGTGAGCAGAGAAGCATCCGACTAAACGTCTCCATTACGCTAGAAGTCTGCGCATCAAAATACATGAATAAACTCTGTTGAGCATCAAAATGGCGAAAATATGGATGATATCACTTCTGGTCATCTTCATGGTAAATATTGAATTACACTTTTCTTCAATTTCGCAGAAAGTTATGTAGTCAGCTATGCAACTTAAAATATCACTGCATGTGCTCTCATGCTCATGCCAAAGCTTGAATAGAACAGGGAAACAAAAAGACTGACCTCGCGAAAAGGTGGGTCTACGGTTTAGCTCATTGATATTTTATGAATTGGGAAATTGATGCATTTCAATAGAAATATAATGAGACTCCAACGAAGAAATATCTCACGTATAGCAAATAGCAACGTAGAATGAATAAATATAGAAATTTCATTCATTAATGTGGCCAATCGGAAAGGTTCAATTATTAGGCCTAAAGTCATTACTGCATCTTTTTGAATTGGCATTTGTATTCTACACTATTCATACTGTAACCACACGTCAGAATTATCATTATTTTCTTATCATTTCTTATCATTTTAAAGAGAGATATACCTCAGCAAATTTTACAGCCATATGAATACCACAAACTGCTTTCTTAATTATTGCATACTGATTCCTGAAACAAACATTGTTTCATGGTATAAATTTTGTGACATAATTCTCGAAAACAGAATATAATATGCATATTCTAATGTATACATTCATGATTTTGATGTTGTTTATGACGTCGTATTCTTAACCAAAGAAGATAATTCCTTTAAATAAACATTGAACCATTTTACAAGTTAGCTTACAGTAATTAAATGCTCTTGAACGTTAGTAATTATCTGGTATTGACCAGGGTCGTCGGGAATCCTAAGTAATTTCAAAGCATGTTTGAATAACTAACAAGTGTCTTAATTGATAGAGGACTTCTGGCTAATTGATAACGGAACTGCGCCAGAGCCTAGCCCGATTCGGCCAAGGAAAATCCGGAGGAAATTGATGGTGATGCTTTGAATCTGCATGACAGTTATCCTCCGAACTGACCCCCTTGAGTGTTTGGTTCTGGGTTACAAGAACCATGTGAGATATAGCTTTTGTTTTGGAAGCTTTGCACAGATCCTCACTCTCTTTGCGAAAGTTGTTTCACGCTTGCCCCCCCCCCCTCCCTAAAAAAAAGGAATATGTTTTTTTTTTCCATAGACAAATTCATTACGGATAAGAATAGCTGATATTAATAGATGTCTTGTCATCTGCAATAGAGTTTTGGTTTGCTCATTTTTGATGCTGTAACCGACTTTAGTCTCATCTGTATTCTACAACATTTTAAGTTGTCTAATCAAATATCAAATTTGTCGCATTATATTGTGCATCTTTTATACATGGCGTTGTTGATTTCTTCACTTCACTTCATAGTTATATTAATTTACATTGTTTTTTTATTGTTATTTAGAATTTTATTAATTATACGATGTCATTTAGCCAATATCGATTTAAAGTCTATAAATATTCCCAGTATCAAGACCATAAAGTTGACAACAAAATTCTATTAAGTTTAAACACACAATATGTTTCGATCAAATGTATATGCTCACATTTTGGTCTGTACATTGAATTCAGATCAGACCAGAACAAAATCATCACTGAATCTTCTCGAATAAAATTCAGTGGGCAATTAACAGGATGCAAGAATTAGCCTTCAAAATGTGGTTGACTTGCAACCCTTCTCCAAGAGGCTAAGGGAAACTGACCGGATAGCCTGTCTCTCTTACTTTATCCTGGGAAATGTTACTAAGATTATACTTTGAAATCCATCCCAAATGGCACGAAGCATGAAAGCGAATTTTCATTAATTCTTATTTCAGCTTTTACGCCCTAACTTGCTATTATGACCCCATTCCAACTAATACCGAATACCCAAACCAGTACCTTATATCTGCCGACGTGGCCTGTGAAGTTCATCTTTGTTAGTTTTGTTGCATTTAATACCTGAATTAGTTGGAGAAAAGTGAAAACGACTATGATGAATAGGATAATTCTGCGAAATACTCATGTATCATTAAAAATACGGTCCTTCTCTTGTTTATGTGTGTGTGTTTGGGTGGTGTATTTGTTTTATTGGATTTCCTTCTCTTTTTTGTGTTTGCTTGTCTTTCTCTCTCTTTAAAACACATACATGCACACACCATCCCACCTTTGACAAACGCGCACACACTCATTCTACGGTATAATCTCACCAGGACTTCAATCCCATCCATTTGTTCTTATTTCAGCTTTTACGCCCTAACTTGCTATTATGACCCCATTCCAACTAATAACGAATACCCAAACCAATACCTTATATCTGCCGACGTGGCCTGTGAAGTTCATCTTTGTTAGTTTTGTTGCATTTAATACCTGAATTAGTTGGAGATAAGTGAAAACGACTATGATGAATAGGATAATTCTGCGAAATACTCATGTATCATTAAAAATACTGTCCTTCTCTTTTTTTTATGTGTGTCGGTATGTGTGTGTGTGTATTGGGGTGGTGTATTTGTTGTATTGGATTTCCTTCTCTTTTTTGTGTTTGCTTGTCTTTCTCTCTCTTTAACACACATACATGCACACACCATCCCACCTTTGGTAAACGCGCACACACTCATTCTACGGTATAATCTCACCAGGACTTCAATCCCATCCACCTGCCGTATCCCTTCCTATTCTCATCTTCAACCTGACCCTGAGATTGTCATAGACCTGTCAGTCCATCCAATCAAACACCATGCACCGTCATCATCGGATGTGGTTATAATAAAGGCTGTAATGTAATCTTATTCTCAATCATGATGTTTTGCCTCATCACTGTAATGCCTAACAATGCCTTTGAGGTAAATAAAAAAAATGTAAGCATACTCATGTTACAGATTTCGGTGTAAAGTAGAATTCTGATACAAACTTACCACTTATATGCAAGTAATTAGATGACCTAAGTATTAATTACACATAGCAAAGAGATATATGGGAATATAAAATTCGTAGGTCCTTATTGTCCTATGTACTTGGATGGAGTTGCAGTACACAGAGACTTTGTCAGTTTCTTCGTTTACACATCACACACAGTACGAAATTCATTTAATTTCGTAATCAGTATATGATCACGTTGATCTATTCCTGTATAAAAGGGGAGCAGTACCCTTCTCAAAATATATGAAAATAATTTTCAATTATTCAGTAGAAGGAATTGGATCACTAACTTAAAGTACCCAAATCTAATCCACCCCTGCCCCAAAAAGCCCATATTTTGTTTTAAATTTGGATGGTACATTTCATGTTTGCCTATGGCTTAACCTCCCTATAACATTTTGTTTCTGTTTGTGGTAACTCCCGTAGGAACTCGGCAGGACAGCATTTTTTTGCTGGTAAACGCCAAGCTGGCATATAACCAATTACCAATGAAACCACGTCTAGGTTAATCAGTCATAGTGGCTGACGTTATAGACGACAGATATCACTCTCGGGCCTTTTTATCAAAGTGGAGACAAAGGCAGAGTTGGGATTCGAACTCACATCCTTGCGATTATGAGTCCAATGCTCTAACCACTGGACCACACGACCCGAAACCACTGGACCACACGACCCGAATGATGATGGACATGGTAAATACACGAGTAAACTCCCAATGATGCTCTTAATAATGCTGTACGTTAGATTTATTAGATGTGGGTCACTGATTAGGTGGGACGCCGTTCTTGAAATCTGGAGGATGACCAGCGTCCCGGCCCGCAGCGTCGAAGGAGACACAAACCTCTCTGAAAGCTCTGAGGCATACTTTAATGTTTAACTGCATTTTATTCAAATATTGTATACTTAAGAAGTACTTGTTCTATACAGGTAGCAAGATGTCACCTGGTACAAAGTTTGATATGATTATTCTACCGTATATAAAATGGACTAACTGGTGAAGTGTTGTTTCCATCTGAATGATCTTCGTGCCACGTTTTAAGCTCTAAAACGTAAATCTATGTTACCACTGTATTGATTTACCCCGAAAGGTAAATATTGGTTTGTTATTGTTTTTAGGATCATAATTTGGAACGACATTCTTTCTAAAAGGCAAAATGAAAATAAATTAGCCTAAAAATCTACATGCATATAACGGCATCAATCATTTTTATTTCTAATGCTGCAGTCACATTCCCCCTTCATCGATTTTAATCCTCCTTGGTAGCTGGTACTAAAAAGTGAACTCGCCGTACGGCCGCCGAAGGGGCAATATGCCCATTAATTTAGCTTTTTTGTGTGCTCAATCGTGTCGCTCACCCACATTTCTTTTCAAAATTCAACTTCTAGTTCTTTCACAAGTTTGTCTCAAGCCACACTAAATGCCCATGTTTAAGCCATGAAGCTATTGTTTAGTAATATTATGTACAATGATAATTGTCACGGGCGTGAGAGGGGGAATTATCCCCCTTTTTGAGTGGGCATACATAGATTTTCACTAAGAAAAACATATGCTTTGTTACATACAACCCGAATATACGCCAATTGTCCGTTATTTTTAACTTCTATCTATACTTCTGTCACGTTTCAATATTTCCAAATGGAAATCTACTCGAATGATTTGCGAGCATAAAATCTGAAAATATCACCTATACAGTGCGTCCCAGAAAAAACGAAACCGAGATTAAGCGATGATTTATTATAACTTAATCACAAATACAATAGACAAATGACCTACCAATGTAAAGCTTAGAATCTCCTCTTTCATCTGATATTACTTAGATTATTCCTCATCCACGCATGAGTGAGCAAAAACAATTTGAAGAAAGGATACCAAAAACTCATTTGGCGGGGGGTACCTGAATTTCCAAAAGAAAATCACATGCCTAAAAAGTTCAATATCTGCTCTTTTATTTGATACCTTGATCACAAAAAATGGTCAAAAAATAAAAAAGTTATGTTCCCTCGAAACATTGCTTTTATTTCCAGAATTTCATTAAATAAATGTGTTTTCACCGGTTTCCCACAGAAGCTATCGCATGGTTAACAAAAGACTTAATGCATGGCTGATCGTCAACAAAACGGATTGTCGAGTGAGTTTGAACGCTAGCCTGTAAAACCTCTTCTTTTTATGAAATTATTGAAATTCAAGCCTTATTTCAAATAACCAGAACTTTGTTATTTCTTGACCATTTTCTGTAATTGAGGTATCAAATTAAAGAGCAGATATTGAACTTTTTAAAAAAGTGGTTTTCTTTTAGAAACCCAAATACAGCCCGCCAAATGACTTTTTGGTATCCCCTCTTCTAATTGTTTTTGCTCACTCATGCGTGAATGAGGAACAATCTAAGTAATATCAGATGAAAGAAGAGATTCTAAGCTTTACAATGGTATTTCATTTGTCTATTGTATTTGTGAAAAATTATGATAAGTCAACGATAAATCTCGGTTTCGTTTTTTGTGGGACGCACTGTATAGCTGGTTATTGTATAGGTGATCTGATTAGCTGCAGTATCTTTTAGATCGATACGGAAGTATTCGGATTGAGATATGAATCTATCAGGAAGGCATTGAACGTGCATGTGACCATGATGATTTTTCCACCATACCCAAACACACCCACCCCAACACATATACCTGCACACCCCTCACGTATGCCCTGACACCCGTATACCATTCCACACATATACGACCCCCCCCCCACACACACACACTTGTAATTTGACAATCGGGGACTAATTTTCGTTAATTGTCAAACTGAGGACGTGGGTTTGCGGTCTCATAAACTGGGATTCAACTAACCGGGCTCATTTTCGGATACAAGGTGAGCATACCCCGGGCCACATTCGCACACAACTTGAGGTTAAAAGGGTGGTTCAGGCTGAAATTATTCATAGCTTAATAAATAGAGTAGAATTCACTGAGCAAAATGCTGAAAATTTCGTCAAAATCGGACAGCTAATAGCAAAGTTATTGAATTTTAAAGTTAAGTAATATTTTGTGAAAACAGTCGTCATGAATATTCATTAGGTGGGCTGATGATGTCACGTCTCCACTTGTTCTTTTGTATTTTATTATATGAAATTAGGTTTATTCAAATTTTTTCCTCCAAGAACTAGAAAAATTGGATTGACAACTGATTTAGTGCATTAGATATTTATTGCTGCAACTTATTTCATTATAAGGGAGACATTATTCACACAAGTATGAAATGATGAAAAAAATATGATTTTATGTAATAACATAAGAAAACGAAATCTGGAGATGTGACATCATCAGCTCGCCTAATGAATATTCATGACGACTGTTTTCACAAAATATTGCTAACATTTAAACTTCAATAACTTTATTATTTGTTATCAGATTTTAATGAAATTTTCAGCGTTTTGCTCAGTGAATTCTACTCTGTGTATTAAGATATAAATATTTTCAGCATGGACCATCCCTTTAATTGGACGAACGCGATTTTCAAAATGGTCATGCATTTACTATATAAAACCATTTGAAATGAGATTTGATACGAACTTAATTGCGATTAAAAATTGATGTGAAAATTCGTGTTCAATATATATATATATATATATATATATATATATATATTAAACTTTTCCATACACCGATGTCCCCACGAGCTACACTCTCAAAAAGGTTTGGCAAAAATTACCCATTTTTTAACCATCACTGGGCAACATATTGTCCACACAACTATTGGTTAAAATATGTCCAAATCTGGTAATAAAAACTAATAATTGGGTAATAAATTTGCTCAATTGTATAATTAATCATAATTGCCCAGAATATATATATGTTTTTACCAACATACATTACTCAACACAGTGGACAGTATGTTGCCCAATATTTTAATATGTAGACAGACATCAAACTTACAATAGCATATCATTTTTAATTAATTCTTAAATTTATTTAACCAAAGAAACATTTCATTTCGGGTTATTTCAAAGAACATAAGTCAGCCCATTGCTCTGTTTAATCATAAGTTAATAAAATTGATTAAATTTTTGAAGATGGACATTCATCATCTATTGACATTCCTTGTCTAGTTAACCTTGCACTATACCAACACTGATAAACATCGCGTCAAGTTAGTTGATTAGATAAAGCTGGTTTCCAATTGGAAAGCTCTTACTATAATGACTGCAATATAGAATGTGGTTTGATCAGCAAAAAAATTAGGCTGGCTTAATATGTAATGTTATATACAATATAAACACGGATCATTAATTTATAGATTGTTTCCATAGAAGCGTGAATATGATAATGTACAATTTTCTATATCTTTTATACATTGGAGCGGGTGAACAAAACGACAACTAATGGAATATATTCAATCACCTGACTTCACAAAAAACAATTACTTCTTGAAGGATTTTCATTGAAAATTCATTCATTCGTTCCTTGCATTTCTGCTCTTAAAAGAACCAATTTGACGAAAGGTTTGCTATCTCCCAGAGTGTCAAGAAATAAAGCCACATAAACTGAAGTTTCTTAGCCATCTTGATCTTGATCTTCACTTGACTTTATAAAATAATCAAGAGGTCAGCCAAAACAGAAATCTTGAATTGAAAGTGCATAAGAAATAGGAAACAGGTGGTTGATTCTTTATTTCTTGATTGTCCGATTCGTTCACTTTCTTCCCCGGATGCGTAAAATTTGATGAGCCATGTTGTACCCTGCGGGAAAGATTTTGTTTGGCCTTTAAACAATACGCCAAATGTCACGTCTGGTAAAGGAGTAGATTGTCAACATACAGTGACGGGAAGAGGGCAAAGAGGAAGCTAATCTATACTCTTACCAATTGTATTTTATTTACTTGAAAAATCACAGTACAGCTTGACAACAGCATATTGAAGAAAATCTACGATAGCTATTAATATAAAACACAGAAAACATAAAACAACGGCAATTGGAAAACATCTTATAATCCTTATTTTTTTCTGTTTATGGATGGAGGGGTGGGTTAGCCTTTATTTCAATGGACCCCAATATATTTATAACAACAAGTGAAATTAATTATTTTAAACTGAGTTTCAATCCTGCCCTCCCCTTGGAAAAAAAGATTTCTTCAAAAAATAAAAATGAGTGTTCATAAAACTAATTAAGAAGTATCAGATGGAGAATAAATAATACAATATCAAAAGATCACACAGCCAGAGGATTCTTTAAAGAATATGAATATTCAAGAAAGATGATAGAAAGTAGGCCTACGTATCAAATTTCAGGTAAAATTTGCCCAAACTGAATGGGGCTATTTGTAATTCTTACTTCATCAAAAGTACATTTTTATTATTTCTAGTATTTCAACTAGTGAAATCTGTAAATATTTGTGATAACATATTGTGAATCGCATTTCTATGTCAGAAAATCAAGGCTCTGATCTTAAAGTCTGATTTTGATGTTTCAAATTTATTGGTACATTCAAATTTATCCCTAAATTTTAATTATACCCTTTGACTGCAATGAACGTGACAAATACGGCTATTGTTTAATGTCCTCGCAAGAGAAGTAATTAAATCATCAGATCATTATCATGATTTACAACATCCGATATCTTGCTCGTCAAGTTCCAATCAATTAGGGTACTTCCCCGTATGCAGCATATGACATCAATTATCAATAAGCCCCTATAGATACATGTTCGTGACACTGGTTCGCACATAAATACTGGCGCCAAGTTTAAAGAAGACGGCATTAATATTTATCAACATACAAACTCGACACGTTCCTCGATTATATACCATTGTTTGATTTTACATTTGTGAAACACATGTTTGATGTTCTTAGATTTTATCAATGGTTAGAAGAAGTTTTTGTGCTTCAGTATTTCATTTGATTGGTACGTTGGTGTCAAAACAGTGTATTTTTTCAATTATTCTTATGTATTACGTTTTACATACAATGGCGAACAAATAACATTACTACAAAAATATTTTATTTATTTATTCATTCATGTATTATTCATAACAAATGATAAAATAAGGTGGAGGGTAGTTCGGTTCAGTTATAAAACTGCTTTACAACGAAGCCCTCCCCCTTTACAAACAAAAATAGAACATAAACATGATAATATATACAGTGCGTATCAAAAAAAAGTTTACACTTAGAAAAAATCCTGTAAAATTATATATTTGTAATATCCTAATGATTTTTCCACATTTTAGCATTGGTACAGATCCATTTAAGCAAATGACGATATAACTGTCGAAAAATATTTCCGCTTGAGTGAGCACCACTTACTTTTGAAAAGTTGGTGAAAAATGATTTGCGCAGAACTTTGAAATAGTTATGCGAATAAAAGTAGACCTTAATCATGAAGAACACGTGGAATTTAGCTATTAAAATTGATTTGAAGATATCTTTTACCTTTTTAAACTTGTTTCCTTGCCCAAAACACTTCGAAGAGTGCATTACGCCCCACCCCATTCCCCCACACACCAAGTCCATCGTGATGATATTTGCTTTACACTGAGTTGTGATTTACATGAAATGGCTTAGGCTTGATTTTCATATTGTTAATCATTGCCAAGCTTGGGAAAAGTGTGGAGAAACAAGTATTAAATGAAAAATGAAATGTAAAGCCACTTTAAATGAAAAACTTAGTGAAAAGTGCTGGAGATGGCTGATCCGGGTGGCTGATATAAATTTTTGTTCAGATTCAGTTATGTCCTCAGATCCAGCTGGCACAAAAAGGGTAGATTTTGTGCTTACTAAGTGTTAAAATTTCAAATTTGGGCGGCAAAATTGTTACAAAATGCTTGAATGTATCTGTTTTATTTCAATTGGCTAAAAGTGCTAGGGAAATTTATGAGAAATGCTTCGCAGGGTAAGTTTGATTTCGCCCTTTCCCCTTGACACAGCGTGAAAACAAGCATTTCTGCGCAAACAGATTTCTGCGAGCTTTACAAAAATGGACAGTGCTCACTCAAGTGTAACATTCTGTCAAAACTTTTACTTTCATTTGATAGATGAGACCCAAACCCATAATTATATGTGAAAAAATTACCCACATGTTGCATATTTTTGAATTCCCAGGGCGTTTTCAAAGTGTAAACTTTTTTTGATACGCACTGTATATATATAAATACAAGTGAAAATTAACAGAAAAAGGTATAATCTATAAAATAAACAAAAAAGAAAACAAATAAACAAAAAAGAAAGAATACTAGAAGATACTTTGTTATAATAAATGTTTGGCCAATAGGTAACCTCGTTTAAAAGAATTTATAGAATTGGTGGATTGAACTGAAAATGGGAGTTTATTAAATAGGGAGCTTGCTTTATAAGAGAATGACTTTCTTTTGAATTCAGTTTTGGGGAATGGAATGTCGAGGAGAGAATTTAGTGCATAGCGGGTACAATATTTAAAGGTGCGATAAGTAATAAGCGATTTTAGATAGTTAGGGGCGTTTACATTGATTATTTTGAATACTAATAAACAGTAGTGATATTTTAGTCTTTGTTCAACGGGTTGCCAATTTAGGGTTGTAAGAAGTGTACACTGCGGTGTATTATAATCCTTATTTAATATTAATCTGGCATATCTATTTTGTAATTTTTGTAGTTTGGAAAGATTTGTTTTTGAACAACTTCCCCATGCAGTGCAACAATAATCAATATGTGGTAAAATTAAAGCAAAATATAAGGTTACAAGAGTTTTATGGGGTATTAATTGCTTTATGCGGCGAATACATCCAATTGTACGTGATATTTTATTACATATATATCTTACATGGTCAGACCAGGTCAGTTGCGAGTCAAGTATAATACCAAGATATTTCATTTTATCAACACATTGCAAGTAGTTATCGTACAATTTGATCTTGAATTGGTGATTATCTAGCTTTCTTTTAGTGCCAAAAGGCATGACCATGGTTTTCTGTGGATGAATATACATCTTATTAATATCAAACCACTTGCATATTAAATCAAAGTCATTTTGTAAATTCAATTGAACTTCAGAAAAGTTATGAGAATTGTTAAAAATAACGGTATCATCTGCATAGAGTGAAATCTTGTAATTTTTATGAATTCTTAAGTTGTTAATATCGTTAATATATAGACAAAAGATCAAGGGGCCAAGGATTGACCCCTGGGGCACCCCTGATTTCACAGTTAAAAACTCACTACAATAATCATCTATATTAACACATTGTTGTCTTCCGACCAAGTACGATTTAAACCATTTACGTACCTTATTATTCATACCATAGAAAATTAGTTTATCAAGTATTATTTCGTGTGGAATTACGTCAAATGCTTTTTTTAGATCATGCTTTTTTTTTAGATCATACTCCATCATTCTCGGTTGATTGTACGACAGGGCTCCTGTCATATTAACAGAAAAGGGGAACAGGCTCGAGAAAATATTTAAGCCACTATAGTATTGTTATAAAGATATTTTGACATTCGTCTACCAGGAAAATTAAACTACACTTATAAGCTAGATCAAAGCTTCATGATGACGTCAAATATATCTATCGTGTAACAAGCAATGCCCTATAGAGACAGATTCAGACACTCAGAGATCCAATATGAAACATATTCATTCTCCAATTAATAACAATTAAATTTCAAGTTCATGTGTGTCATTATTCAAGTTAGTCCCATACTCCCAATCATCGGTTTTTGTGTTGGAACAGAAATAAATCAATAAATCTTGAGAAGCTTGTATGTGTTCCTGTTTCTAAACATCCTCATTAAAGAAAATTGACAGAAACAAATGAGTCTATTTAGAAGTCCAAACTCACATAAGTTTCTTATGAATCAATCAACAAAAGGAATTTCAAAAAAAAATCACAAAGGATAAAACACTGCAAACATGATTCCAAAGCAGTGAATTAAAAAACATCGGCCTCCTAATCGTTATGACACAATTTAGACTCACATTTTTACACGCTTCTTTCTCTTTTGAGCACTTTACCATCTCTTTTTTTTCACGAACATGATCAATGTCTTGGAATTTATTCCTTTATACAACGAAGTGTACTAAAAATGCATCTAATCTTTAAAAATGCAAATATGCCTCACTCGGAATTCGAAAAGGAAATATCGAATAATCGTCAATCACAGTTTTATTAATTTTACTTTATTAATTAAGTTATGAAATGATGATGTAAAAAAAAATGATCTAAATCGATTGAGATAATGTGTCAAAATGTGATACCTTACCTTACCTAAAGATTTTATATAGTGTTTTATTCATTCCACATGTTTTCAGCAATGTTTGATCGCAAGCTGTTGTATCATTTTTCACCCGATCTAGTCTTATGGGTGACTAATAATCACAATGATTTGAGATTTTGTCCCTCTCCGTTTGTAATTTGGACAAAATTCGATTGGTCTAGACCCTTATTAGCCAACATCTTACTCATCCAGTTTTGTTGATTAGATAACGAAGTCAATCGCCCAGTGGTACCACGGCGCTAAATCACTCTTCTTTTATTTTAATAAGTAGCAGTTGGGTATCCAACTTTGAGCTGTAATCATATCGCCCCCTTTTTTTACAAAAAAATCTTATCAAATTCAAAATAATACCTTTATTACTAATGTTTGAAATGATACACTATTCATTATCTATGCGATTCAAAAGCAAAATAAAGATAAAGGACGATTGTGATATTTTGATTTTTTTTTATTCACGTATATTCAATTATGCAAGCGGTGTAAAAGGGCACAATTTGAATAATTAAACAAAAATTAATGTGAAGTATATTACTTCTTTGTCGAAACAAACTTCTCACATCTACTATAATACATTCATTGTTTTTGGTATGAAACTATGTAGACGTGCAAAATATACATGCTGGTGAATTAGAAAAATGATAAACAAGAAGGCTGTTTACTTGCACTGTTTGTTGCTTTCGTGAATCATGGAAAAGAGGGAAAGTATAAGGGGATATCAGCTCATTTTACTACGGGAAGAGATGAATATTGCATAAAATGCATTACTGCAGACAATGATCGGTATTAATAATAATAATAGTGATAAAAATGATAATAATAATGTATTTACCTAGGGTACCCACTTCAGGTAAAAAAAAGTGCCCTATCAGCGGGCCTTGCATTCAAACATTCAATAACATGTGATTATTACCCTTCTTCAATATAAATTTTAAGGGCCTACAAAGAGGGCAAAACGTCTCATTTTTATAAGTCTTTCGTATGACTCGGCCGGGGATCGAACCCATGACCTACCGATCATGAGGGCGCTATACCACTGAGCCAGGTGGCACTGTTGAATGATAAATAATGGCAAAGTGATGATAATCATCAAATCTAAGATAACATCTCTAGCTTCATGATATGCTGCTTACTAGTATTTAATATTAATTTTATTTTGTGCCCAGTGTAATAAGTTGAGCAATTTCAACAATTTTCCTTGCATTCAAAAGCATGTCATTTTGGCACGAGATTGACATAATGCATATTGAGAAGTTTTCAATGTTAACTTTTCGTCGACCTAGACAAAAGGATTACTATAAACAAAGAGAAACATTCAACGGTACAGACAAATTTGTTGTAACCGTGCCAAGCTTCAATTAAAAAGAATATTGCCATTACTTTCAACAGTGACTTTTCTCGATGAATTCGTGAATCTATTAGACCTATTCATCCATTATATACAAGTAAAGGGTAATTTTATTTATTCATTTATTATTGTTTTAAGTCATGTAGGAAGGGATGATGAAATTTCCATCAGAAAGATTGTGTCCTCTGTATGAAAAGGATTTATAGAGCTTGCTGTGAAACTTTAAAAAAAGATAGTTTACATATAACATGGTATGAACTTTCACATAATGTGCAGAATATTGCTAATTTTAGAATCCCGACAGAATCGTTTTCTATGAAGAGGCCAATATGACCGAGCAAAATTAAGAGCAATTCTTTAATTAGGCTTACTTGAAACAATGTGGTTGTAATAAATGTCAAATGATCTCATGACAGATGACCTCGGCCGATAACGCACAAACCCGTCTTAAGACGCCACTAAATTTTTCTTCCGTTACAAATGACTTTTTTCGCAAGTGTCCTAATTGGTTGCGATCTGAAGTACATTGTGATAATTCGCCATTAAAAAAAACTGTCCAATATTTAATCGAGATGACAAAATTGCACTGTTTGATAACATTGAAGTAAATTCAAATGTTCTTGCATTTTACGAATAAAGCTTCCATTTTAGAGCATCTTTGTCTGCATCACTTAGCGATTCATTTATACTAACTATTCATCTACTAATAAGAGAGAAAATGCATACATGTATTTGATTTAAGTTTCTGTTCTCAGTACAATGATTGACTGTACATAATATAAATTTAATTCACTGATCTTCAATATTGAAGTTCAACGTTTCTTGAGAATTATGTTTGTTTGGAGTTTTGGGGGTGGGTGCGTTTAATTAAACCATCGAACCGGGTTTTCATCCAATTTCCTGTGTGTACATATGTTTATGCATGTAAAAATTGTGAGATATTCTAATTACTCTCCTGCGGATTATATGGTATGAGTTCAAGTGAAAATACTATAGAGATATGAACTAACTTTTACAATTGGTTTTATTTCCATTGTTCTCGAATATTAGAGCATCGGATACGTATCATGTGAAGTGACGGTCTCATTTAGACTGAAGGCTTACCTGAATGAGAATAGCAGATTGTTTGATGGCCAATGCTGTGATAATGTAGATCGACCATGCAGTGACAGATGTGATAACAGCTTTGATCTCTGCTTCGGTCCCCCAGGAGAGTAAGTGTTGCATTCTGGGTAAATACAATGTATGAAAATAAGGATACAGAAATCAGCGATTATAAAGAATTAATACTATTGTAACATTATAACTCATAAGAGATAACCTATACCTCTTTAATAATTAGTAATAATAATAATAAATAAATACTTAAAGTATAACAACATTAATTATGATAATAATAAATAAATGATTACATAAATAAATAATTAGATCAAGATGAGAATAATACTGATAGTACACGAATGATGATAAGATTTATAAAAAAAAACTAAATAGTACTTTCCTACTCATAAAATGACACTCGATGGAGCTAAAGAGTAATCAATATAATTATAATGATGGGATGAAGGAAATTCTTTTTTGTGGAAATACACATAAGTACATATTCAAATACAAATAGCATACGAATGGTCGAATACATGTGCTCTGCATGATGCATTCCCAAACATTTCCATGTTATCTTAGTTGAAATCTAGTATATGAATAGTGTATAATATGAGACAGGCTATGACTGGGGGGTCCAAATATATGTTCATTATAGATTAAAGATAAGATGTCTGGTTTCTGCAAAAACTTTACGACCCCTAATATAAGGCAGTTTCCATGGCTTCCTGGTTATTTCAAGACTCATAAATGGTCATTCCTAAAATAGCACCCTTCATCTCCTTGCTTCAAACTAGCTGTAGATAGATGGAATGGACAACACCCAGTTGTTCATTTACATTCAGGTTGTGATATATACATGTGTATTATATTATAAGCTTTCTAGTAATCATGATTAAAAATATATCCATATGTATATTAGACATTGAGTCGGAAAATGCTTTCTACTGTAGCGGAAATTTAGGTCCGAATATAATTCAATTTCGAATAAAATATTTGGAATTTGAACAATTTAATATAAACCGTTTTACATGACATGTTCTGTTAGAATTAAAAATTGAAGAAAAAAAAAATCGTTTTTAAGAATGTAAGTTGTAAACAAATAAAGAAATATACTGCAAACGTCAGGTGAAACGTCTTCAAAGCTATGATGTATTTCAATTTTTCTGTAATCTCCCAAACATGACCAAATAATTACTTCTTTATTTCATATAATAAGGTCTGTATATTTTATTATAATATATAGATACTAATGACAAAATATCATGTCTATTTTCAGTGATATCGACATGGCGAATTGTCCTTACGGACGGTTACGAACAGGAGCTGTCTTTGACAACCAGGACGACTTCCAATTTCCTGAAATCCTCTCTGGAAACATTCCCAATCCGATGTTGATTAAGGTCCGGGAATGGGAGGTAAGCCAATAATGTGATGATAGGTGATTCTATTATGACTGTAATCTTAACATTTCAGTAAAAATTTAGTATTAACAAATTTAACTAAGTAGAATAGGCTTAGATCCAAAGGCAGCAATGAATGGGGTTTGGTGTATCCCATAAAGATTTAGTGTGATATCCAAGATGATAAAGAAGTCTTAGAGATAATTTTGGATTACATTAATCGAATAATGAATAATGAAACATGTTTTGCTATAATTTGTGAACAAAATAGAAACAATTGAAAATCATCACCAGTATTATTTACTTCTGAGCCGATGGAGGGAGGTGCACATGCCCACCTATTATATGGATTTCAATAATTTTGTTGCTGTCTGCCTGGAAACGGCGTATTATATTTGGGCATCCAAGTGACAAATCAAATGTAGATGTATATTATTTGAACTACATGACTAACTTTCAGGATCTAGATTCATGTTTCAGATGTTTAGTAAGTGCTTGAAAAATCCAAAGAGCTAACTGGTTAGGTAGCTTAATCAAATCAAATAGAAAATCCATGCATGGTCAGGGTTGACAAGGAGCTCAGTTAGAATTTGAAAGTCGCATTGTTTGTATCAATACAAAAACAAGACGTCACGACATGGACAACAAGCAGCCAGTAAACTCTTTGACACTCTCTTCAGGTGTCACTTCAAAAGCAATCGGCATACAATCTGACATATACCTTTCAACGCATTACGCATAATGCCGATTTTATCTTCCATGTGTGAAGAACCTTATTTGGCAGGCATTCAAATTTGTCAGGTAGTGAAATACATGACGATAAGTATCTACCACGGTTCTGTTCTATTCGTTTGAAGCATTTTTCAAAATTACATAAGTTTGGGAAATATAACATCTTTTTTAAACTCACTTCACTGGAAGAACGTATGTCATACCATAACTTACCATGAAGTATGACCTTTTTTAAGAAAATTAGAGAGACGACACTGTTAGGATTCACGTTTTCTCAACGGCTTGTGAACTGATTTCGAAATTCATGGTGATTTTTCGTTGATTTGAAAAAAAATACGTTTGTTTTATTTCATACAAACTTATGTCATGGCACTCATATAATTATATAACGATTGTTATCTCTGTCGTCCTCTGGCTTATCTCGTCTCACATGATCCTCATGGGGAGGGGTGATCTGTCTAGCTTGTAACTAGGGTAAACTGCTATTAATGATTGAAAGGATATAAAGTTTTATATCATGAAAAGGACATTAATATATCACATAACGATGATTGATCTTATAAATGATATTCAACGGTAAACATCATATTTCGAAATCTTTAGGGTATTGTGAGATTCTGGGAAAAGGGACACAGTGTTAGCAAGTCTTTCCTGAAACAAACTCCTAGGCATTTTTCCTTAACAACGGAACATAATCATTGAGACAAGGCGGATGGATTGGGGGTACTTCATCACAAAGTCAAACGGATAGACATCACTACCGCTGGTTTTTGAAACCGATAGGATAGTGGCCATGAGATAACCATCTTTGTAATTCTTAAATACGATGTCTTTCTTCTTTTTCCTTGACAGAGAGGTATCAGGGTAAAGGTCGGTGTTTGGGATATCGATCTAGGGCATGAACCAAACAGTGTCGACTTCTACACGAGGAATTTCGCCATCCGACCCGACATCAACTTGATCGAAGCGCCAATCTTTAGATACACGCTTACTGGTGATGGATACACAGAGTAAGAATTGATAAGGCTTCTCTATATAAAGCTGATTACTCGGACTTTGATAAAACATAGAAATAGACATAAAATCAAACCTTTCGATGTTGATTCTTCATATGACGCTAAAAGAGAAAGGTGCAACTGAAAAGATTCAGCTGGTCTCGTTTTAAACCAAGCTTAGAATAAGTGCATGGTATTCATGGTACAAGCAATATTATTTTTGGTTGTCGTTTATAAATAAAGTAATAATAACAACCAAAATGAGTCCTACCTATATTACTAATATCATGTAAGAATACTAAAATCGTGTAATTAATACAATTTAGTGATAGATCCGCAGGTAATAAAAACTTCAGATCACAAATTTTGTTGAAAACTTCGTCACCTTCGTCACAAAGTCTTCTACCGAGTATTGTACTCATCATGAACATATAACTATTTTTCTTCTCTCCAATATTTATGTCTTTGCCTTTTCTCTCGAATTTCTTCCATTTTTTTCAGAACGAAAGTGGAGATTAGAGTATATTGTTCTGAGCATTTCTATGGTGGCAGTTGTGATGTATATTGCAATCCTGGAGAAACGGGTCATTACAGTTGTAATATCCTTTCTGGCGTGAAGGAGTGCTTCCCTGGTTGGGTTGGACCAGAATGCGATGTGGTGAGTCTGCATAATAATGATGAGGGTTCCATCAATGACTATCCTTAAAATATTAAATCTATAAATTATCATTTCTAACCGTGTATGATCTGTAATGACAGAGGAGAGTCAATGCTAGAGTATAGAAGAGTCTATGATATCATTGTTCAGATTCGGGTTCGGTTTACTTGCCGCCATCTACCCAGAAGGTACAGTTGTATTTGGATAAACAATAAAATACGAAAGCCTTGTATTATGGGAAAGCGATTTGCTATCCCTTGCTGGAAAGCTCCCCGGGTGTGGAGAAAGTCCATTCATTATGAGCGGGCTCTCAAGCATTAAAAGGAAAAAAAATATCTTTGCTAATAACATTTAAAAGACAAATGATCTAAATTCTCAATGTATTTGGTCGGTGTAATGATGAGTGCATAAACATATTTCCAACACCGACAACAACCAAAGGTATATTCGATCGATTACAATCATTAATCTACTGAGCATAATTTTATAACATTGAAGACCACAAAATGGCGCGATGGCGCATAGGTAGGAGCATGGACCTATCGTAATAGGTCCATGGTAGGAGCGATCATCAGGTAGCCTGAAGGAGTTTATTCGCTAGTCTAGTATGGTCAGGGATATAAACCCAAAACAACAGGACTTAAAATTCTCTGTTTTCTGACGAAAATCTGTCTATTCCTGCTTTGTGTCTTCAGTTTTGGTGAAAAAATGAATCACTTTCAATGTATGCGATTGATTAAAATTCTTTGTTTTTCCCCTTTTTTCGGTTTTCTGAACAGAATGTAAATGAATGTGCATCTCGACCGTGTATGAACGGTGGTACTTGTGTCGACTTGGAAAACGGATATGAATGTACATGTGTGGACGGAGCAATAGGTAAGGGTTCTACGATTCTACAAAAAATAGGCTATATCGTATATCGTCCATCCAACTCCTTTCTTATTCTTTATATTGAGCGTAAGTAGTCAATAGAGGATAAATTTTGAATGGGGATTGCCCTCCAAGAAAGTCAATCACACAGCAAGTGTCTTATAATTGGCATTCTTACATCCTTACATTCCATTCTTGGAACCTGGGACCATTCGAGTAATTTCAGGCATTTACCGGATGCCATCCATGGCGCTTTGACCTAAAGCTCAGCCGAGGCTAATTCATGTCAGTAATTGTCCGCCGAAACAAAACGTCTCATCCGACATGTCTGGTAAAAGTAATTTAACTTCCTGAAAGGTAAATGTTTTCAGTAAGTCATTGTCGACATAAATTTATGTATTTTCAGGAACCCACTGCGAGCACAATCCTGATGACTGCAGAGGAGTCGAATGTCTACACGGCGGACAGTGCATTGATGGCTATGCGTCCTTCACCTGCCGATGCCAACCTGGTTACACCGGGATCATGTGCCAGTTGAACATTGACGAGTGTGCATCATCGCCATGCAGAAATGGTGCACTATGTCGAGACCAAGGAAATGCCTATTCATGCTATTGTCTGGCAGGATTCTATGGTGAAAACTGTCAACATGAATTTGATGAATGTAAAATACTAAAACCCTGCAGGAATGGAGGAACATGCTATGACAGAGTAGCATCCTTTCACTGCGAATGTATGACAGGATTCGGTGGTCCTGACTGCTCCGTTAACCTTGATGAATGTGCAAGCAGCCCGTGTGCGAATGGCGCTCAGTGTATCGATTCGGTTGCTGGTTTTATCTGTCTTTGCAACGAAGGGTTCCGAGGACTTCTTTGCGAGGAAGACGTTGATGAATGTGCAAGCAACCCTTGCGAAAACGGAGCAAGGTGTGTTGACTTGGTAGACTCATACGAATGCCAGTGCCTTCCAGGATATCTTGGAGAGAATTGTCAATTGGAATCAGATGAGTGTGCTAGCAGTCCTTGCTTAAACGGAGGCAGGTGCTTAAATCGAATAAACGAATTTCGATGTAGATGTCCAGCGGGTTACAGTGGAAGCAGGTGTCAGGTCAACGTCGATGAGTGTGAAAGTTTACCATGTTTTAACAATGCCACCTGCACAGACCAAGTTGATGGTTTCCAGTGCCAATGTACACCAGGGTTCACAGGAACAACTTGCAGGATAAATACTGATGAATGTCTCAGCTCTCCTTGTCAGAATGGAGGTCAGTGTATTGATGGTGTAAATGGATATTCATGTGAATGCAGACCAGGTTACTACGGAAAGAACTGTAGAAGAGACATCAATGAATGCGCGAGTGATCCTTGCAAAAACGGAGCGATTTGCCGTAACTTAGTTGACGGCTACGAGTGTGAGTGCATGGTTGGGTATGAAGGGAAACACTGCACAACCAACATCAACGAATGCGCAAGCAATCCCTGTCTTAACAGAGGTTCATGTATAGATCAGATCAACGGATATTTCTGTAGATGTAGGCCAGGGTGGGGTGGGCGGCATTGCGAGATCAATGCCAATGAATGTTCAACGGAACCATGCATGAATGGAGGACGGTGCATTGACGCTGTCAATGGATTCTTCTGCCGTTGTCGACCAGGATTCCGTGGCCGCCGGTGTGAGATCGACAACAACGAATGCGCAAGCAACCCATGTTTGAATGGAATGTGTTTAGATGGGATTAATCGATTTATTTGTCACTGCATACAGGGCTTCACTGGAAAGAATTGTGAAATTAATATCAATGAATGTGCATCTCGCCCATGCAAAAATAATGGAATCTGTCGAGATGGTGTGAGTGGATACACTTGCGTTTGCCCAGCAGGCTACGGAGGCAAGGACTGCCACATTAACATCAACGAATGCTCTACTGGTCAGTGTCAGAATGGAGCTACGTGCGAGGATGGAATCCACGGATTTACCTGTCACTGTGCACCTGGATTTGAAGGTATTCTCTGTGAAACGAACATTGATGAATGCACAAGCAGACCTTGCATCAATAATGCAAGATGCATTGATGGGGTCGACAGTTACAGATGCGAATGTTTGATCGGGTACGAAGGATACAACTGTGAAGTCAACATCAATGAATGTGCTTCAAATCCTTGTCGTGGATTGTCCACCTGTGTCGATATGATAAATGCGTTCCGGTGTGACTGTATTGACGGATACTTCGGCAGCTACTGTGAGACTGAAGTCAATGAATGTCTAAGTAACCCTTGCTTGAACGATGGACATTGTGTCAATCGTTTAAATGGTTACAGATGTAGTTGTCAACCAGGATATGAAGGCCCTCACTGCGAATTTAATATCAATGAATGTAGCCGTCAAACTTGTCAAAACAACGGCAGATGCATAGATGGCGTTGGCAAGTTCTTTTGCTACTGTCGTTCTGGATTCCGGGGGAAACACTGTGAGGAAAATATCAATGAATGCGTGAATCACAAGTGTAAAAATGGCGCAGGTTGCAGAGATGCGTTGAATGGCTATTCTTGCATGTGTACCGAGGGTTATACGGGGATTTTCTGCGAAGAAGACATCGATGAGTGCAATTTAATGATCGAGCCTTGTCCACCTGAAACTCCATATTGTAAAAATCTTATCGGGACCTATGAATGCTCGAACATAGCTCCAACCACAATTCCACCACCAACAACTACCGAAGACCCATGTGGGTCAATGCCGTGTGAGAATGGGGCCACCTGCATATTCACGTCAGAAGGAAAAAGGTACACCCCCATCTCTTTATGGGTAGATATTAAACATAAACATTTATAATAGAAGAAAAAATTATTTTAATTGGTACACTTAATTTTACCCCATTTTGAGGGGCAGATTTCTAAGCCCAGATGAATTAAAACGTGATTCAGGCATTTACAGTTGCATATAGGTAATTATAATTGTTAGAGAGATGAAATACACGACAAAGACAGAAACATATCTAACAGTAAAATAAACAAATAAAATTGTTTTTGTTTTCTTTTGATAAAATATGTTCTACCATTTCATCACCCCTCACTTCCTTAACATGAAAGTTAGTATTCATGAGGAATATGCTTCCCTCTCTTTGTATTTCTGAAATAGATGTATTTGTCCCGGTGACTTCGTGGGAGAAAATTGTGAGATTTCGTTTGGTAAGTACATAAAATTTGCAGTCACTGTGATATATCCATCAAAAGAGAGGTTAAATTTTCACATCTTTAGCATGGCCTTTTCTCAAAAGAGGTAAATTTCAATGGATACGTTAAAATTCCTGTTAAACTGGTTGCCTCCGATTCGACCTCCATGATTTTACTCATTCAAGATTCGTGCAAAAATGAAACTGACAAAAAACTTGTATCGTCCATTGTGCACGCATGATAATGTTTTGCAGGGCAATGCCTAGCAGGTGTGTTATAAAAAGAGCAAAATTTTAAGGTTAATTTCACTTGTCTTTATATTGCACATTACGACTTGCAGCTAACACAATTACTGAAGTGACACTTGAAAATCACATCGACCCATCACTACTTGGTATTGAGAAACGATTGGCAGAACTGATCCACACTGCTACAGGAAAAGAACCCCATATCATGGTGGAAATCGATATCGTCAATGCCATCAACGGGTCATCATCAATCACAGGGTATGAAATAAACTATTTCTCGTAATCAAAATATCGATAAACCCATGATTCCAAGAGTCAAAATATAACATCCTTACCAAAATACCAGCCGCACATGACGTTTTTAGCCTAATAGAGCGCTAACAGTAAGCCCAGTCACATCTTTCGGAATGTGAAGTCAAAACATTTATTTCAATGAGTAAGTAATGCATTAATGCAACATTAGGCATCGCTGCCACATTACCAGTTGTAACAAGGCCTCAGCGCATTGCTGTGCATCAGTACCATAGAGTTATTTAACTCTATGATCAGTACAGATTGTTAAGAGACTAAACAAATGAGGACGGTAAAGCTAAATTTTATCAGGGTTCTCGCTGAGACAAGTAGAAGCAATTGATGAAAATACTAGTGGTCCCTCCTTGGCATACACGCACAAAGTTTTGCAGTTGCGGACCTGTGAGTTACAACTATTGTGACTTTGCCATTTTTTGGCAACTACCATGGAACATTGATTTTCATTGGCTGATGACTCTTGTAATACCATATGGTAACTGTCACAATGAAAACGTTAAACGTCTGGACTTCACTGAGCTCAGCCCAATAGACTCGCTAGTATAGGGAGTGAAATAGACACGAAATGTCTATCTAAACAGAAGCTCAAGAGTCTAGTAACATATGAGATTGATATGGTATTTACCTGTGTTATTTTTCTATAGAACGAGTGGAGCAAGAATAAATTTTGATTTAAATTGGGTGAGGCTGAAAATCTGCATGCAATGCACTAAGGAGAGCACTGGTACACAGCGCACTAGTTTTCAAATCCACCTATACTACCGTTCGAAAGCTGCCTACTATTCGGGATACCTTCAGGAACAACTCAATGCCATCCCTCCATTCCCAACAGAAACAATCGAACGACTGTAATTCAAACTTACTCTACCTGGTGCCAGAGCAGAACGTCAAGATGTTTGGTGTTTAATGCCTTCAAATTCAAAAGTTCACAACTTTGATGGCTTCATATAACTATAATGGCACTCTTATAACCAAACTTGACGATCATGGGATGATGGGTGTATATATGTGACCCTGTGGGATTCACATGGTTCAAATGGGGGATGACACAATAGATCACCCCTACACCTTCTGAATCTAAACCAGTGATGACGACTTAAACTTCTGATTCAAGTTGCACCACTGCATCATCAGTTCATCACTATTACTCTAATAACCGCCATCGAATGTCTAATGAGGAACTTCATTCGAAGAGTATTTCAGACATAGAGGGAATATTTAGAACTCATCCACCACTTGATTGATATAATTACAGATAGTGTTTCATTGTATTCATAAAGGATTCCTGGCCGAAGTATTTGATATACTGTTTTACTATTTGATTTGTCTTGTTCATTACAGAATGCCGTTTACAACCGTTGCATTCAACATGAGCGTCTTCAATTCAACCTTCAATGAAGACTCATTAAAACTTGCCTTATTAACCCTCTCAAGAGAGGAACAAGATATTATCATGAGTCCTTATAAAATATTTAATGAAACACCAGTAGTGGTTGAATTCAAGAATCCAGACAGGGTAAGTCAATGTAATGAGTACATAATTCAATCGTCACATTTTTCATATGACATACATTACATAGCATTTTTGCTCTTAGAAGTTGAAGTTGAAGTAGACTCATTTGAACAATGCAATTATTCTCCATTTATAATTGTTAAAAAAACCCAAAAAACATGAGAAATACCTTATAATACTTCCAAGTAAATTTTGTGAGGTCTTTAGCTTGAATACTAGTACAAGGTAACACAAATTCGTCATATTTGATATTTACTCCTGATCAAACCTGGGTCAAGAATATGGTTCCATTGTCATAATGGGATAAGCCCGTCAGTCATAAGGACCATAAGTCATAATACTAACTGGTCATAAGGACCGCTAGTCATAACGTGTAAAATCCTATACCCAAAAGCTCGCTAGTCATAATAGGCAAAAGGGGTCGCTAGTCATAAGGTCATAAGGACCATGGGTCATAAGGTCCGATTTTCATAATGCAAGATAAGGGTTGCTATTCATAATGGACCATAAGGGTAATTGATCATAAGGATCGCCAGTCATAATCAACAATGAGGGTCGGAATTCATAATACTAGATGAGGGTCGCTAGTCATAAAAAGGAAGAGGCTACATTGATCATAAGGGTCGCCAGTCATAATAGGGGATGAGGGTCGCCAGTCATAATGGTAGAAGGGGTTCGCCAGTCATAATAATGGATGAGGGTCGCCAGTCATAATAATGGATGAGGGTCGCCAGTCATAACAATGGATGAGGGTCGCCAGTCATAATGGTAGAAGGGGTTCGCCAGTCATAATAGTGGATGAAGGTCGCTATTCATAATAGAACAAAGGGTTCGCCAGTCATAATAATGGATGAGGGTCGCCAGTCATAATAGTAGAAGGGGTTCGCCAGTCATAATGGTAGATAAGGGTCGCTATTCATAATAGTAGAAAGGGTTCGCCAGTCATAATGATAGATGAGGGTCGCCAGTCATAATAGCAGAAGGGGTTCGCCAGTCATAATGGTAGATGAGGGTCGCTATTCATAATAGTAGAAAGGGTTCGCCAGTCATAATGATAGATGAGGGTCGCCAGTCATAATAGTGGATGAGGGTCGCTATTCATAATAGTAGAAGGGGTTCGCCAGTCATAATAATGGATGAGGGTCGCTAGTCATAATAATAGATGAGGTTCGCCAGTCATAATAGTGGATGAGGGTCGCTATTCATAATAGTAGAAAGGGTTCGCCAGTCATAATGATAGATGAGGGTCGCCAGTCATAATAGTAGAAGGGGTTCGCCAGTCATAATGGTAGATAAGGGTCGCTATTCATAATAGTAGAAAGGGTTCGCCAGTCATAATGATAGATGAGGGTCGCCAGTCATAATAGCAGAAGGGGTTCGCCAGTCATAATGGTAGATGAGGGTCGCTATTCATAATAGTAGAAAGGGTTCGCCAGTCATAATGATAGATGAGAGTCGCCAGTCATAATAGTGGATGAGGGTCGCTATTCATAATAGTAGAAGGGGTTCGCCAGTCATAATAATGGATGAGGGTCGCTAGTCATAATAATAGATGAGGTTCGCCAGTCATAATAGTGGATGAGGGTCGCTATTCATAATAGTAGAAAGGGTTCGCCAGTCATAATGATAGATGAGGGTCGCCAGTCATAATAGTGGATGAGGGTCGCTATTCATAATAGTAGAAGGGGTTCGCCAGTCATAATAATGGATGAGGGTCGCTAGTCATAATAATAGATGAGGGTCGCCAGTCATAATAGTAGAAGGGGTTCACCAGTCATAATGGTAGATAAGGGTCGCTATTCATAATAGTAGAAAGGGTTCGCCAGTCATAATGATAGATGAGGGTCGCCAGTCATAATAGCAGAAGGGGTTCGCCAGTCATAATGGTAGATGAGGGTCGCTATTCATAATAGTAGAAAGGGTTCGCCAGTCATAATGATAGATGAGGGTCGCCAGTCATAATAGTGGATGAGGGTCGCTATTCATAATAGTAGAAGGGGTTCGCCAGTCATAATAATGGATGAGGGTCGCTAGTCATAATAATAGATGAGGTTCGCCAGTCATAATAATGGGTGAGGGTCGCTATTCATAATAATGGATGAGGGTCGCCAGTCATAATAGTGGAAGAGGGTCGCCAGTCATAATAGTAGAAGGGGTTCGCCAGTCATAATAATGGATGAGGGTCGTCAGTCATAATAATGGATGAGGGTCGCCAGTCATAACAATGGATGAGGGTCGCCAGTCATAATGGTAGAAGGGGTTCGCCAGTCATAATAGTGGATGAGGGTCGCTATTCATAATAGTAGCAGGGGTTCGCCAGTCATAATGATAGATGAGGATCGCCAGTCATAATAGTAGAAGGGGTTCGCCAGTCATAATGGTAGATGAGGGTCCCTATTCATAATAGTAGAAAGGGTTCGCCAGTCATAATGATAGATGAGGGTCGCCAGTCATAATAGTAGAAGGGGTTCGCCAGTCATAATAATGGATGAGGGTCGCCAGTCATAATAGTAGAAGGGGTTCGCCAGTCATAATAATGGGTGAGGGTCGCTATTCATAATAATGGATAAGGTTCGCCAGTCATAATAGTGGAAGAGGGTCGCTAGTCATAATAGTAGAAGGGGTTCACCAGTCATAATGGTAGATAAGGGTCGCTATTCATAATAGTAGAAAGGGTTCGCCAGTCATAATGATAGATGAGGGTCGCCAGTCATAATAGCAGAAGGGGTTCGCCAGTCATAATGGTAGATGAGGGTCGCTATTCATAATAGTAGAAAGGGTTCGCCAGTCATAATGATAGATGAGGGTCGCCAGTCATAATAGTGGATGAGGGTCGCTATTCATAATAGTAGAAGGGGTTCGCCAGTCATAATAATGGATGAGGGTCGCTAGTCATAATAATAGATGAGGTTCGCCAGTCATAATAATGGGTGAGGGTCGCTATTCATAATAATGGATGAGGGTCGCCAGTCATAATAGTGGAAGAGGGTCGCCAGTCATAATAGTAGAAGGGGTTCGCCAGTCATAATAATGGATGAGGGTCGTCAGTCATAATAATGGATGAGGGTCGCCAGTCATAACAATGGATGAGGGTCGCCAGTCATAATGGTAGAAGGGGTTCGCCAGTCATAATAGTGGATGAGGGTCGCTATTCATAATAGTAGCAGGGGTTCGCCAGTCATAATGATAGATGAGGATCGCCAGTCATAATAGTAGAAGGGGTTCGCCAGTCATAATGGTAGATGAGGGTCCCTATTCATAATAGTAGAAAGGGTTCGCCAGTCATAATGATAGATGAGGGTCGCCAGTCATAATAGTAGAAGGGGTTCGCCAGTCATAATAATGGATGAGGGTCGCCAGTCATAATAGTAGAAGGGGTTCGCCAGTCATAATAATGGGTGAGGGTCGCTATTCATAATAATGGATAAGGTTCGCCAGTCATAATAGTGGAAGAGGGTCGCTAGTCATAATAGTAGATAGGGTTCGCCAGCCATAATAATGGATGAGGGTCGCTATTCATAATTATGGATGAGGGTCGCCAGTCATAATAGTGGAAGAGGGTCGCCAGTCATAATAGTAGAAGGGGTTCGCCAGTCATAATGATAGATGAGGGTCGCCAGTCATAATAGTGGATGAGGGTCGCTATTCATAATAGTAGAAGGGGTTCGCCAGTCATAACAATGGATGAGGGTCGCTAGTCATAATAATAGATGAGGTTCGCCAGTCATAATAGTGGATGAGGGTCGCTATTCATAATAGTAGCAGGGGTTCGCCAGTCATAATGATAGATGAGGGTCGCCAGTCATAATAGTAGAAGGGGTTCGCCAGTCATAATGGTAGATGAGGGTCCCTATTCATAATAGTAGAAAGGGTTCGCCAGTCATAATGATAGATGAGGGTCGCCAGTCATAATAGTAGAAGGGGTTCGCCAGTCATAATGATAGATGAGGGTCGCCAGTCATAATAATGGATGAGGGTCGTCAGTCATAATAATGGATGAGGGTCGCCAGTCATAACAATGGATGAGGGTCGCCAGTCATAATGGTAGAAGGGGTTCGCCAG
Organism: Lytechinus variegatus; assembly: GCF_018143015.1. Taxonomy (NCBI): domain Eukaryota; kingdom Metazoa; phylum Echinodermata; class Echinoidea; order Temnopleuroida; family Toxopneustidae; genus Lytechinus; species Lytechinus variegatus. Next base: position 733,435 of record NC_054742.1, read on the forward strand.
TCATAATAGTGGATGAAGGTCGCTATTCATAATAGAACAAAGGGTTCGCCAGTCATAATAATGGATGAGGGTCGCCAGTCATAATAGTAGAAGGGGTTCGCCAGTCATAATGGTAGATAAGGGTCGCTATTCATAATAGTAGAAAGGGTTCGCCAGTCATAATAATAGATGAGGGTCGCAAGTCATAATAATGGATGAGGGTCGCCAGATATAATAGGATTTATTTATTGGAAACATTTCTTAATAACTTTGGCGCAATCTCAAAATGTATCACTGCAAGGAAAAGACTCCCTGCAGATTATTCAAATCCAAACGTTAACATATATATATCTCAATTAATTATGATATCAAATTATTTGGGATAAGATGAGATAGGCCTATCCAGCCATAATGATTATGCATTCTCCTTTGGCGACTTGCTGTTTTGAAATTGACTGCGGTATGGTTTCGAATTGGGAGGGTGGGACTCGGGTTAGGTAAGTTCGAAATGTTTGTGTGTGTTTGTGGGGGGGGGGGTTAACATTGTACTGGTTTATTGAAAAGGACGGCAAGGGGAGGGATTGAGCCTCTCATGGTCCCGGTTTCCTGGGTCAGTCAGAATATCAAGGAAAAGTAATATTACATTTCAAGATATTGAAGGTCAAGTCGCAAGAAAAATGTTGACTTAACGTTAAAAATTTCTTATAGATTTATTTATTTAATCATTTATTAAAACATCTTTATACAGGATAAAATGTTCAAATAAAACACTGTTTTTCAACACGGTCCTGTTACATCAAGAATATGAAATAACAATAAAAATGTATACAAACTTAATTAAGTTAAGATACTGAATATGCTTAATTTAAAATAAAAGTTGCAAAAAATAGAGAGAGCAGGAAGAAAAATAGTGTGGTTTAGTATATGGCAGAAGTAGAGAGAGAGAGAGAAAGAGAGAGAGAGAGGGGAAAGAAAGGAGTACAACAGCATAATACAGAATTAACTAGACAGTTAAGTATACAATAAAATATGGATAAAAGGTCAGTCTACTGTTAATTTAAAAATACTTGTTTTTGTACGACCTCTTGAAATGTAGGAGGTTAGAAATATTCTGGAGTTCATTTGACAAGGAGTTCCATGTCTTTATTGCACTAAATTTAAAGGATTGCTTGAAACTTTCAATATTTGGCTTATAGGTAATACAGCATTCAGTGAATCAGCATTACGTGTATCCATGTCTATCAGTAAATAGTTCAATATCATTACAGAGTCTAATAGGGGCAAGTCCATATATACATTGGTAGAAGCTAAAATACATAAAAAAATCCCTCCTTGTATCAAAAGATTGTCACAATTTCAGTTAAATCTGTACAACTAATAGAAAATCATATTCTTTCATTACAATACGTGCCGCTCGCCTTTGCAGTCTATTAAGTTCCCTGTTTTTCAATGAACAATTACCCCAAACGGAACGAGCATGATCTATACATGACTGATTATTTTTTTCAATAAAGTATTATGTAAGTCTGGTTTAAGAGTTTTACTTAAATGTCGTAAAGCATTTAACTTATTGATCTACATAGATGTTTGACATGAACATTTCATATGAGATTATTATTAACTTCAACACCTAAATATCTTACAGAATTAACTTGTTTGAGTTGCCATTAAGCTTTATATAAAATTTTCCTTTGTTTTTTTAATAACGAGTTGAAATAAGCATAATACTTATTCTAGTAACATTGATCTTTAAACAATTGTTTATATACCACTTATCAATTTCATGTAAACATACCTGTAAATCGCATTGAATTGTTATGTAGTATTTTATGTAGTATGTATTTAAGTTCCTGTTATCCTTTCAGTCATTCACATTCACTTGTTTACAAACTCCCCCAATGTCATCTAAGAATCCAAAAAACCCAATGCCATTTAAATCCTAAACCTTGACCATTAATGACCAACCTCCAGTGATGTCAGCTAACTTCAAGGAAGAAGTAGGACTCACACTTCCAGCCCGAGTCACTTGCACAGAGCATCACCACACCCCTTATACCAGAGAAAGTTTGATAGACAGTTACCTATAGACCAATCAGAACAAGTTAACATCCCCCACCTTGAATTGTTACACCCCAAAACTAATGATATAAATAAGACTGCTTGATTATTGAAGAATAGAATACAGAAGAATACTAGACCCACGCTCATCCAGATAGAGAATCGGAAATGTACACAATTACATAATCAGCAAAAATATTACAAACATGCAGCAGCACTGGCGTAAATCCCGGGGGATGGGGATATACCCCCCCCCCCCTTCAAGGAGGGGGAGATGGCCCGAACAAACACCCCCCCCACACACACACACATACACACACTTTCTACGAAAGAAATGAAAAAAGTATCACAAGAGATAATTGTTCTATTGGTGAAAATTCTTCCTAAAATACCGCTAAACAAATAAAACAATATTATTTAATCATAAAATGCAAATAAAGAGCCAGTTCACCATTTCCAAACGAAATACTTATGTCATTGAAGAGAAACCCCGGTTTCTTCAAATTCATCAATGTTGGGTCTTTGGGAAGGGATTAAGATGGAATGTCAAAAAAATTGAAACATATAATAAATCCATTAAACCATCATCATGATGGGATAAAAAAAGATAATATTGGAGGGGGTTGCCGTATGGACACACAGTGGCGTAACTAAGGGGGGCATGGGGGGCAGGCCCCCCCCCCCCTCCAATCAGCTGAACAAAAAAACAAACGGGGAAAATGAGAAAAGAGGGAGAATGGAAGAGAAACGTAGCGGTGAAGAGGAAAATATTATTCATTATAATGTTATATTATATGATAATTGTTACATTACATAAGAAACATTGTAATCATACCTTTATGAAACATAATTTGCCCAGGGCCTACGTCTTCATTGTTCCTGGTGCTCGCATTGTCTGTTTCACGAGATATATAATCCTGTTGTACTAAAACATCCCGTTTTCAAGTCAATATAAACCAAATATGTTTCCTAGCACTTGAGTTATCACTGTTTTATTTAGTGACATAGCTTCTTTTTCATGACTCAAAAAGTGATTGCCCCATGTTAAGGTCTTCGTATCTATGAAACATTTCCTTCCATTATTACGTTCGCTTTAGTGGATTGGTGAGATATGACAGCTCTTCATGAATTTCTAAAATCTGTCTTTAAAATATCCCTTCTCCTAATCTGAATAACAAAAAAATTCAGCTCTCGCTCGCATGATTTGGTTAATGAAATACGTATATGGTCCTTGTTAATTCATACAAAGAAACCTTAGAATGCCCCACTATAGGTCTATATTATTTAAATTTTCAGCTCGCGCTTCGCGCTCGCAATATTTGTCAGATGCGTTTGATAATCAAAATTGCAATGACTGCAAAAAGTGTTTCATGTGTTCAGATGTAATTCTAATAAATCAGCAAGCACTTAGCACTTGCATAAGATGACTATGGTGAGATATGCATACTCTAAGTGGATTCCTAAAATATATTTCTTAAAATCTCGCTGTTTGTGGTCTAATTGTGGTCAGTATAACCATGATAACTGGCAATCACTCAGTGATTCAAATATTTTGCTGGCGCCCCCCCCCATGCCGTGACCCACGGTACGCCACTGTGAAAGTTATCAAACCATTGTCCTCATCCACTATTATGACTGGCGACCCTCATCCATTATTATGACTGGCGAACCCTTTCTACTATTATGACTGGCGACCCTCATCCATTATTATGACTGGCGAACCCCTTCTACTATTATGACTGGCGACCCTCATCCACTATTATGACTGGCGATCCCCATCCATTATTATGAATAGCGACCCTCATCCATTATTATGACTGGCGAACCCCTTCTACTATTATGACTGGCGACCCTCATCCATTACTATGAATAGCGACCCTCATCCATTATTATGACTGGCGAACCCCTTCTACTATTATGACTGGCGACCCTCATCCATTATTATGACTGGCGAACCCCTTCTACTATTATGACTGGCGACCCTCATCCATTATTATGACTGGCGAACCCCTTCTACTATTATGACTGGCGACCCTCATCCACTATTATGACTGGCGATCCCCATCCATTATTATGAATAGCGACCCTCATCCATTATTATGACTGGCGACCCTCATCCATTATTATGAATAGCGACCCTCATCCATTATTATGAATAGCAACCCTCATTCATTGTTATGAATAGCGACCCTCATCCATTATTATGACTGGCGAACCCTTTCTACTATTATGACTGGCGACCCTCATCCATTATTATGACTGGCGAACCCCTTCTACTATTATGACTGGCGACCCTCATCCATTATTATGACTGGCGAACCCCTTCTACTATTATGACTGGCGACCCTCATCCATTATTATGACTGGCGAACCCCTTCTACTATTATGACTGGCGACCCTCATCCATTATTATGACTGGCGAACCCCTTCTACTATTATGACTGGCGACCCTCATCCATTATTATGACTGGCGAACCCCTTCTACTATTATGACTGGCGACCCTCATCCATTATTATGACTGGCGAACCCCTTCTACTATTATGACTGGCGACCCTCATCCACTATTATGACTGGCGATCCCCATCCATTATTATGAATAGCGACCCTCATCCATTATTATGACTGGCGACCCTCATCCATTATTATGAATAGCGACCCTCATCCATTATTATGACTGGCGAACCCCTTCTACTATTATGACTGGCGACCCTCATCCATTATTATGACTGGCGAACCCCTTCTACTATTATGACTGGCGACCCTCATCCATTACTATGAATAGCGACCCTCATCCATTATTATGACTGGCGAACCCCTTCTACTATTATGACTGGCGACCCTCATCCATTATTATGACTGGCGAACCCCTTCTACTATTATGACTGGCGACCCTCATCCACTATTATGACTGGCGATCCCTATCCATTATTATGAATAGCGACCCTCATCCATTATTATGAATAGCAACCCTCATTCATTGTTATGAATAGCGACCCTCATCCATTATTATGACTGGCGAACCCTTTCTACTATTATGACTGGCGACCCTCATCCACTATTATGACTGGCGACCCTCATCCATTATTATGACTGGCGACCCTCATCCACTATTATGACTGGCGACCCTCATCCATTATTATGACTGGCGACCCTCATCCATTATTATGACTGGCGAACCCCTTCTACTATTATGACTGGCGACCCTCATCCATTATTATGACTGGCGAACCCCTTCTACTATTATGACTGGCGACCCTCATCCATTATTATGACTGGCGAACCCCTTCTACTATTATGACTGGCGACCCTCATCCACTATTATGAATGGCGACCCTTATGATCAACGAACCTTTTTCCTCCTTATGACTGGCGACCCTCTTCCTTTATTATGACTAGCGACCCTCATGTTTGATTATGAATGGCGACCCCCATCGTTGATTATGACTAGCGACCTCTATGAACAAAGCCCCTTATGAATAGCGACCCTTATGACTATTATGACTAGCGGTCCTTATAACTAGCGGGTATTATGACCAGTGGTCCTTATGACTGGCGGGTGGACCCCTGTCATAATTGGCATTTTGATCCACGTTAACGGTAAGAAAAAGCATAAACATGTAACTAAGCAAAAGTATCTCCATGTATATTTTCTTTTCAGACGTGGTCAGAACGGAACTGGTTTGTCATATTTCTTCTCTTTGTCTTACTAATATCAGCTGCAGTATTCGGCATCTGGTACTTGGACAAGTAAGAAATAGTGTGTATGTGTATGTCTAATTGTTGTACTTTACACAGTACAGGAAAAATAATTACCAGCTTGTTCCACCTTACCCCCCCCCCCCCACCATCTCTTTCTTCCTAAACCCTCTCTACACCCTTCTCCGCAATGAAGTTGAGGGATTGGCGAAGCATAGTGAGCGGGAAGCATTTTCAAATTATCATTTCAGTTTTTAAACATATTAAAACTTAAAAAGCAAATACTGAAAATTCAATGGAATTTGGTATTTTAAAGTTATGCACTATTTCTGAGACAATTCAATGCATATCATCACGAATGTCCATTGATCGTGCTGACGATGCCCCCCCCCCCCACACACACACAAACTTTAAATGAATTAATTGCATGAAATGGAATCAACATCCTAGCTGCCCCATGCATACAAAACATTATTAACTGGGCCTACTGTACAGATAGGCAATAGTTTCTGTAACGTATTTAGTGAAACTAGAAACTGGTAAACCATAAATGACCAATGTAATCTTTATATTTATATGGTCATGATGCTAAATCTTGAAAGCAACTTTTCCATCCAACTTTATAGTTTCTAGCGTTTTTCATTTTAATTCATTTATTGATACAAGTTCAGTCAGGATTTGATTTTAATTGACAGTAACTACCAAACACCGATATTCAAACAGCTGTTAAACTACTGATTACGATCAAGGGATTCTGGAGACTTTGCTCAAGCTTTAAAAAAGTAGTGTCTGTAATTTGTTTGTATTTTAATTGTGTGCCTTCAATACGAGTCTAAAACTAAATTACACCTGAAAGTAGACGTTCGATTTAAGGTAGTTAAAGTCACATCACAGGCTCATGGAATTTGTTGTCTGTACTTATAATCTGCTTGTCGTTTCTGTTGGTAAGGAGAAATCTTATGGGAATCTAAGTTTTGTTTATATTGTAATTAAATGATGTTGCTTCAAAAGTGAAAACTACTTCTTAACCTCACGGTGTTCCAATTTCTCCCTCTGTTCCCTCTCTCCAGGCGATATCCGGCATGTGAAGGGGAAAGCAGAATGGGAAAATGGAAACGACTTTTAAACATCCCACAAGAGAAGACTGCAGAAAAGAAATGATCTTCAAGGAACTTTTAAAAAAGTAGTTTGATTTAATTAATGAACATGTTATGCTATCCTTCAGTTTTGAGCAGCACTTAATACAAAGTTGGCAAGAAAACTCACCCTTTATGCCCTTAGATTGCGCCTTTCAGAATTCTCATGGGTTAACAGGACATGAAATCCCAAGTGTCAAGCACACTCAGGGAAAGATCGAGGAATGTTGGAATCATGGAGGGCAAATGATCGAATTTAAAGGGAGAGTTTCCAGTTCCCCCTCCCTAATTATTCTATTTGACTCCTAACAACTTCTGATTAGTAAAACAAAAGCACGGATGGGGGAAAATAATTCATTCCTGAATACAAATTATAGGGCCCTCCATGGGGGGGGGAGGGCAGAGTGCACATTCTTCTAAATAAACATGCACTTTCCCCTCTGGTCTTGTGCCTGTAGCTTAAAACTAAGGTGGTGTCATACCTTGGCGTTTTAGACAGCGTATGCCCGACGTATCAAAATTTCTCTAAAACGTCGGCATACGCTGAACTTTGTTTTTTTTTTCAACTCTGGGCGTATACTTAGCGTATTCATAACGAGTTGGACGTATACATAACGTATTAGTAACTTATATCGAACGCTTCGTTAACTTATAAGTAACGTATTCCAACGAATGCTTAGCGTATTGCTGGCGTACACGACTTATGCCCTACGATAGCCTAACTTACGCATAGCGCGCGGCAGCGTATCGCTGACGAACACGTGTCTCTCGAATGGCATGGGCATCTGTTCACCATGAAGTCTTCATGAGTTCTGATGGGTTCCTCCTGCACCTTTATACGTTGTCAATACGTCATTATACGGTAGCTGTAAGTTATAAACACGTTCAGTAAGTTTTGTGGTCGTCCGGAGCACGTCTTCTTACGTCAATATACGTTGGAGTTAAGTTACACATACGTTCAAAGCACGTTACTCATAGGTTAGAAGTAAGTTTTAGGGTACGCTGGACATTATCTCGACGTACATCGACTTATGAGTAACTTACGAGTAACGTGTGTCAACGTGTATCAACGATCGCGTAACTTGCCTACAACTTATTGCCCGCGTATGCAGAACGTATGAGCCATACGCTGGCATACGTCGAAAAATTTTGTGCTTGCACAAAATTTTTCGACGACCTCGCCGTATGACGACGTATACCAGCGTGTTTTAGCGTACTCTTAACGTATGCAAAACTTACCCGTAACGTATTCGACATACGCCAGCGTATTCGCCAAATTCCTCATACGTCGGGCATACGCTGTCTAAAACGCCAAGGTGTGACAGCGCCATTACAGGAATATATGCTTTTGATTACTGGATTTTCTAGTTTGTTCCCCAATCCCCCTACGTGATCATAGAATATTACAGAATAATCTAATGACTTGAAGGGGAAGTTCACCCTGAAGAAAACTTTGTTGTAAAAATAGTAACAAATATTGGTGAAGGTTTGAGGAAAATCCGTTAAAGAGTAAGAAATTTATTAGAGTTCAAAGTTTTGGAATTGTGACGTCATAAACGAGCAACTGCCCCATGTGTCATGTAATGTAAAATACATGAATTTCAAATTTTGTATGGTTCCTGGTGACTTAATTTTGTTTTTCTATTCATGATCGGGTGTGAAATGATTTGTCTTTTGATATACAAAAGGTACAGTGAAAACCATTTTCAATTTTCTGAGAAAATGACATTTCATTCATTTTTTTTACCATTCGCTATGTAGGAATGCTGCTCGCATATGACGTCACAAAGCAAATAATTGAAATTCTAATAACTTTTTAATTATTTGATGATTTTTTCTCAAACCTTCGACAATATTTTTTATTATTTTTTTCTGCTATTTTTACAATAAACTTTTTGTCATGGTGAACTTCCCCTTTAATTTCAATAACACTCAGAAATTGAAAAACAACGTTTTATCTGAAGTGCAACTATTATGCTTTATACGGGACTTAAAGCATTAGAAAGGTATGGAAAACAATGAACTTGGAGATGAATGATGAGACAAAACATTTATGATTATTTCACATTATCCTGCTGTAGATAATTTGAAGACCCCCAAATCGAAATTGTTTTATTACCTGATTCTAAACACATGGGAAAATTATACTGAATTGTTCATTTTCTGTGAAGTTGTTGCTTGTACATAAATGCTGGGTGTGCATGTGTTTTTTTATTCATACTTCGAAAGTAAGAGTTCTGAACAAACTGAAATTATTGTGGGTATTACCTGAGATAGATAAGATTGGTGTACGCAAATTGAATTCCTTGAACATGTTAAATCCAAGTATTGTTTTTCATTTATTAAAATAACATTGTCAATTGAAACATCGCTCCTGGGTTCTTGTGAAATGAATATAAGTTGAACAGCACAGTAGTATGTTTCCTGATTAAATAAAATGAGTTTGAATTGATTAGAATCAGTTTGATGCAATGAGCTAGAATTAAAATATTGTTATACTAATATAAGTATTAAGGTAAACTTGCATGCTCACAGTGAATATTGTAAATATCCCTTTTTTATAATTATCCTGGAGAACTTCTGGAACTTTCATATAATGTGCAATAATAAAAGTATCAAACTTAATATATTTTCTAATTACATAAGGAATTACTAACATATTTCGAGAAATATATTGATGTGTGTATATCTTACAGAAATAAATATGGAGATCCTTCGATATTTTATTATAAAGCTGCTAGATCAAACTTTTGTGCATTATTATCTCATCATATCGTCAACATCTTTCAGTTTCCCATTGCTCATTTACATGACCCCTTTTATATCTCCCTTTTGTATTCACTCTCTCCTCTCTCGTTTTCTCAGTCTCTTCAATTTTGATGGTGCTTATGCCATCTTTATCTTCTTCATTTTCTAAAATGACATTTAGTTTTGACTTGTATACTTATTTTGTCTATCACACATAATTAGACATAATAATAGGCCTATAAAGGAACTCTTGGGTATTTTGATGCAGGTGGGATGGAGGAGGGTTGAGATGAGGTAAAAATGACCCCCCCCCTTAATTGAATAGTACAAGCAATAGACAAATCTTTTCCATCCTTTTGTTCTGCTCTCACCGTTATCTTTCCTTCACTTTCGTTAAAAAATCACATAGGGGTGTGGTTCCTACACTTCCAGGAGTGTAGTAGAAGTAGTAGAAGAAGAAAAAAAGAACAAGTAGTAGTAGTAGTAGTAGTATTAGTAATAGAAGTATAGTAATATATTAGCATCAGTATTAGTAGTAGTAGTAGTAGAAGTAGTAGTAGTAGTAGCAATAGTAGCAATAGTAGTAGAAGTAGAAGTATAGTAGTATAGTAGTAGTAGTAGTAGTAGTAGTAGCAATAGTAGCAATAGTAGTAGTAGTAGTAGTATAAGTAGCAGGAGTAGTGTTTGTAGTAGTAGTAGGATAGTAGTATAAGAAGTAGGAATAGTAGTAGTAGTAGTAGTATATGTAGTAATAATAGTAGAAGAAGTAGTAGTAGTAGTAGTAGTAGTAGTAGTAGTAGTAGTAGTAGAAGTAGTGGTAGTGGTAGTAGAAGAAGTAGTTGTCCTAGTAGTAGCAGTGGTAGTAGTAGAAAAAGTAGTAGTAGTAGTAGTAGTAGTAGAAGTAGTAGTAGTAGTAGTAGTAGTAGTAGTAGTATTATAATAATCGTAATAATATAGTAATAGTATATAGTTGTAGTACTAGTAGTAGCAGAAGTAGCAATAGTAGCAGTAAGAGTATATAGTAATAATATATGGTAGTAGTATTAGTAGAGTAGTAGTTGTTGTTGTAGTAGCGGTAGTAAGAGTATATAGTAATAGGATATAGTAGTAGTAGTAGTAGTGGTAGTAGTAGTAGTGGTAGTAGTATATAGTAGTAATCTCTTTCAAGGTCTGAATAGTTTTCAGCGCTCCACATGCCCTCTCTTTCTTGAGACCCCACAAGTATACCCATCCAAACTAGACACAAAATTTCCAATGAAGAAAGTAAGACAAAAAGTGTCTAAATGAATGATATATCATATTTTATGAATGCAATATTCATAAGTTAATGTATATCCCATATTTTTCTATAAAATAGACAACATGTCATAAATATAAAATATTTCAAAACTTGTTTAGTTAAGGAATCATTGACAAATATAGATATTTATGCTTTAATGTTTAACTGACAGTTATTCGAGAAATATATTCAATATTTTCAAAAACAATATGATATCAAAACACTCATTCCAGAATGGTAAGCCCTCACAGTACATTTCAGATTATAGATTAGTGACTAGTAAGAAAAGGATAAAAGAAGATTCTCCCCATTCAAGATAAAAAGGCAAAAATATGCTGGACCTATATAGTTTCCTTGCAAACACGAACTGGAAGTACATACTGGACATGAATTCACACATAAAAGTAAAAAGTTTGTTTTCACTTTAACGTTATTTTTATGAACAAGGGATTGGTAACCTATTAAGCAGGGGTCAATTGCCCTGATAATGATTAAAATTGATTGTTAATGGGTACTTGTTTAGAATACAATCTAATTCTCCATAAGACATGAGTGGATTGATGTCTTACGGAGAATTGATGATTTTTCAATGTGTTTTTTCATAGTATCTGGCAAACGATTTTACAAAATATTTAGTCATTTGTAGATCAATATTTATATTGTTATTAATACTTTACAAAAATTTTCAGAAAATTTCAAAGGGAAAGACTAACAAATTGTTATTCATTACTTAAAGGGTGCTAAGCAAAGTGAGGGTCAAATATTTCTGATCTCACTGCTTTTGCACTTTACTATTAACTCTTCATGCGTTCACCTGTAAACCCTGTGGAGCCGTGATATGTGCAAACGCCGGGATATGTGCAAAAAACGGTTTATGTGCAAAATGTCGCCGGGATTTCTGCAAACGCCACGCTGGGAAATGTGCAAATCTGTCAAAATTTATCAACGGCATCTGTGCAAACGTGACGACGGGATATGTGCAAATGAACAATTTTCAGGGGAAAAGTGCAAACCTCCGGGATATGTGCAAATCAGTTTTTATCCATATTAATGCTATTTCTCATGAAAAGTTTCATAACATTACTGTTAAAAATGAGAAACATGCCTGCATAAGGGAGAAGCTACAGTGCCATCGGCAATGAAACGCTTTTCAAAGAGGCAGTGGGGAGGGGGGGGCAGGCGTAAAGGGGTTTCCATGACATTTGCTCCGATGGAAAATCTACACATTTAGCGAAACATAAAAGCTAACCACCAAAACTAAATAAACCCTAATCGTAATCATGACAATATTCTGAACCAAAAACTCTATTACAATCCTGACACTAATCCTATGCCTTCTGAGATATTAATCGCAGGAGCATATGTCGTGTCACCTTAAAGGGACATTCAGTACTGTTTCGAACCCTGCATCGGGCAATTTATCAAGGGGGTGGGGAGGCAAGTATGATTTCCACTGATACACACATTGAACTTGATCTGTTGATTTAATTTCCAGATTTCATCAAAAGTTGTCGAATTTCTTTAAAATTTAATTATAAACCCAAATATCTTGATTACTATGGCATTTGATATTAATTTTTATGAATCTATGAATATACAAACAAGGCACTGTTTGCCATCTCTTTTTACACACCCAAAGTGATGAACAGACGGCAGCTATAACTACATGTGTAAAAACACTGTACCCACTAATGTACATGTATGTAATAATATTTCCCACAAATGTCATGGCGCACTTTACCAACAAGAGGCATTAACATATACCCACAGATGCGGTGCACTCTCAAAATGCAATATTTTTAGGTTGTAATTCATACACCTCCTCGATTTCACAACAAATGTTCCATATGATATGACTGCAGGGGCTGCGATCCGGGGGGGGGGGGGGTAGAGGTAGGGGTGAAAATTGCCCCCACTTTTTAAAGCATTAAAAAGTTTTCCCCTTTTAACCCAGGAACTTTGCCCCCTTTTTAACGTGTTCAGTGCCACTTTACCTTTTTATAAATATAAGTGCCAATTCTCGTATCAGATAAATTTCCATTCCTTAAAACCGCTCTTTTCATGCCCTATCATCGCCCGTTTTCCTTATTTCACGTTCTTATCCCTCCTAAAAGTGCATATTCAAATAATGAAAATCATTTTAAAATGTTCCTCTCGCCCATTTAAGTTGCCCCTTTTCAGAGTGAAATTCTTTTTCTCCAGTGCATGTGTACATTTTCACCTTTGATCAAGTGCCCCATATAAATATTCTGATAAATGCCCCTTCTCTTCTGATTTGTTCAAATGTCAAATTTGCTAAATATGTATTTGCAATTAGCGTCCTTTCTTTTATGCAGGAGCATCTGAGCCAGGGGAGGGGGTGGGAGGCACTTGCCCCCTTAAAAAATGGACCTCGATCCATGGACCCCCAAAAGTTTTCAAGACCAAGAAAAAGAAAAGAAAAGGAAATAAAAGTGGTAAAATATGATAGTGTTCTCTATGTCAAAATCTATCACAAATGCTATTTTTTTAATTAAAAGTTTCAAAATTTTGCTTGCTCGCTCGCAGCTTTTAAGAAATTTTGCCCCATACGCCATGTCTGCCCCCCCCCCGCAATCATTTTGCTCATTACCCTACTATGGTACATATGCTATTTTGTTTTTTAAAGAGGTTTTTTTTGTTTCAAGTGCCCTTTTCAAGAGGAAGTGCCCCCTTTTCGCTGTGCCCTCACCCCCCCCCCACTATCAATTTCGCTCTGCCAACCATGGATGAATGCTTATCTATTTTCTCAGACCTAGTCGAAGGTTCTGTATGAGACAGAGGGTGCTACTCTACTTTTGAGACCCTTTAATTTGTGACAAATCCATATGAAAGAATGCTGGTAGTCTCCTTTTCCAAACCCATTGAGATCTTACCATACAAGATGAAGGTTATTATAATATTCAGTCTTGGCCATATATTCTTCCAAGCAACAGGATTAACCCTATACCTGTTGAAGTTGTTGTTTTAGCTTATACTGGGCGTGTCATTGAGTAGTGAATATTTTTGCGCCAGTATATAGCGCAAATATATTTGCTAAGCGTAGTCTTTACTCAAGACCTGGTGGTTAAAAAGGGAAATAAACTTTAAAACTTAGACATCACCATAATCTAAAATCTAAACCATTGCCATGTAATCAAGCATGTGGATATAAAGTTATTCTTTTCTCCAGACCCAGTCATTTGAAATAAAATCAAAATCTTCAATATGACCCTATAATGGTAATGTAGCACATGGGTATGCAGCGTATACAGTGGGTGTACAGTGTATTTTTTCTCATAAATGGGTATGGAGTAGAGGCTATGCTATAAACCCATGCTTTATTATAAACTATGTTTGGAAGATGATGGGGTCTTAGTCTTTAATTTTTTTTTTCAAACACCACGTTTGGAGTAAAGACTACACTCTATATCCATTTTTTCCACAGGGATGAGACGGTGGGGTCTTCAAATTCACTAAAAAAACAGAAATGTTAACTTAACATTTGAAAGGTTGGAGGAGCGACAACATTTTCTAAATGTTGCATTTACCACTTTAAGTGGTTCTACCCAACTCTTAGAATATTGGTTTCAGCTTTTTACAAGGTTGGATGTAACATTTGGAAAAGGTTGTCACTCCTCCTACCTTCCAAATGTTGATTTAACATTCAAATTTTTGGAGTGTTGAAGATCTCCCAATTTTTTTATATAACAGCGTCTGGGGTGCAGACTATGCTCTTATGTCCATGCTTTATGACAGGGTCTTATTTTTTAATATTATAACATAATTTTTTAACGGGTCTGGACTAAAGACTACGTTATGTACCCTTGCTTTATAACGGAGTTTTAGTTTTGGTCTTAATTCTGAAGGTTTTTTTAATCAACGGTCTGGAGAAAAGACAACGCTTTATATCCATCTTTTTTTCACAGGAATGAGACTGTGGGGTCTTGAATATTTTTTTTTAATAAACGGGTCTGGAGAATTGAGAATACGTTATATACACTTTCTTTATAACACAGTCTTAGTAGTGGAAGATGGCAAGGCTTAAATAGTTTTGAATTTGTTTAATCACCCATCTGGAGTAAAGACTACACTTTAAACCTTATCTTATTCCACAGGAATTAGACGGTGGGGTATTAAATTTGATTTTTTTTTATTATTGATACAATAAGGTCTAGGGTAAAGACTACATTCTATATTAATTTCTACAAGGTCTTAATTTGGTAGACGGTGAGGTGTTGCAGTTTTTAATTATTTTTGAAAGGCTGTGCTCCTTATGTATTCTTTAGTACATGATCTTAGTTCAGAAGGATCTTCAAATTATTAAATGACCGGGTCTGGAGCAATAAAAACTACACTCTACTTCCATGTTATTCCAAACGATAGTGGGTCTTAAATTTTGGTCTGGTGCCCCCCCACTGCCTCTCTGAATAAAAGTTTCATTGCCGATGTCACTGTAGCTTCTCCATTATGCAGGCATGTTTCTCATTTTAACAGTAATGTTGTGAAACATTTCATGAGAAATAGCCTTAATATGCAAGATTTGGATAAAAAACAGTGATTTACACATATCCCGGAGGTTTGCACTTTTCCCGTGAAAATTGTTCATTTGCACATATCCCGTCATCACATTTGCACAGATGCCATTGATGAATTCTGACAGATTTGCACATTTCCTGGCGTGGCGTTTGCACAAATTCCGTTGTTTGCACAAATCCCGGGGAATTCGGCACCTATACCGTTGTTTGCACATATCCCGGCGTTTGCACATATCACAGCTCCACAAACCCCATGTGTGTTGCATTATTTTAGCATTGATCCCCTCTACGCTGTATAATACACTCTGTTATTTAGAGTGCCAGAACGTTTTATCTGATCATTTTGAAAGAAAATGTTGTGTAGCAAATTTGTAGAGTGTTTCCTGGGCTTTCTTATCGTTCATTGGATAAATTATGGAAAAATGTATAGTAAATTACATTTTCTAAATGCTTTCTCCTAATACTTCCAACAAAATTTAGCCCCTCTTTTACTTTTAGTCAGGTCCAGATTTGAGAAAAGTAGACTGCCTTAGGCAAATCGTGTTAATGCTGAATTGAGAAGTGTTTTAACATAATTTGAGGGCGCTGAGTCCAAATTTGCTGTTTGCCAACCTTGATTTTGATGTTAAAATCCTCAAATTGGCAAAAACAAAATGGCCGCCATTCTACACCCATTTTTACTCTATTCTGACCCCCAAAACTTGTAACAAAAATGTTTGTCAACGGTTTTTGGTAGTATTTGATCTAAAAAATAACATAATAAAAATCCACCATAATCCGTATCCGGGAAAGTGGTTATTTTCAAGATGGCGTCTAAGATGGCCGCCATTAACTGAAAATTACAATAACAAGCGCTTTATCTACCCTAGACACCTTTTCCGGTGCATACATGTATTCAATGGTGGAAGGCGAAAAGGGAAAGAGGGAACATAAGCACTCCAGGGTACCTGAAAATCCAAGATTGCGTAAAAATGGCTGCCATGGTCTAAAAAATCATATTTCATCTTTTACGTATTTTAGTGTCTTTTATTTGGGTTGTATTCATTGGTAATTTCAAGGGTCAAGAAGTAAACCGGGACAAGTTACAAGGACAGTCAACAGCCCACTATGTCAAAAAATCCAAGATTTCTTTCAGAATTGGAGTCTAAAATAGCTGTTGTTATCTAAAAAAAACCCAAATCCGACATATAGTTTAATTAATACCTGCCTTGGGCATATGATGTTGGTGTCTAACCCATAGTTTAATGGGTCAATAAATACGTTGGAACAATTAAGTAAAAAGACAGTCTATGGTCCTCCATGTTAAAAAATCCAGGATGGTTTGCAAAAATGGAGTATAAAATGTCTGTCGTTAATTAAAAACCGACAGTTTGTTTAATAACCGCCTGGAGAATATGATTTTTTAGTATGACGCATGGATTAAAAGGTCAAGTATTAGATTGGGACAAGATACAAGGACAGTTAGTAGTTCCATTATGTCCAAAAATCCATAATGGCTTCCAAAAATGGAGTCTATATA
Source organism: Lytechinus variegatus (assembly GCF_018143015.1). Classification (NCBI taxonomy): domain Eukaryota; kingdom Metazoa; phylum Echinodermata; class Echinoidea; order Temnopleuroida; family Toxopneustidae; genus Lytechinus; species Lytechinus variegatus. The sequence continues at coordinate 750,386 of NC_054742.1, forward strand.
GGCCGTTCTCACCAAAAAACTGACATAGTTTGTTTATTATCAGCCCGGGTTATATGATTATGGTGTTATACCCATGGTTTAAAGGGTCAAGTAATAAATAAGGACAAGTTACAAGGACAGTCAGAGATCCAGCATGTCCAAGAATCCAAAAAAGGCTTCCAAAATTGGGGGTCTAAAATGGCTATTGTTACATAAAAACTGTCATAGTTTGTTTTAATAATATCCGCCTGAGGTATATGATTACATGTAGGTTGTCTAACCCGTGGTTTTAATAGTCAAGTAATACATTAGGATAAGTTACAAGGGCAATCAATGGTCCTGTAGGTCTAAAAATCCAAAATGGCTTCCAATTAAGGAGACTAAAATGGCTGCTGATACTCAATAATTGACATAATCTATTTAAAATCCATTTGGGAAATATGATGTTGGTGTCTACACTATGGTTTCAAGGGTTGAATAATACTTTTGGATTAGTTACAATGGTATGAAGCGGTCCATTTTTCCTATTATTTAAAGTTGGCTTTCAAAGTGAGTCTTAAAAGACTTCCATCAGCTAAACATAGTCATAATTAGGTGAACAAAATCTACACTACATGTATTGTGGTTTGAAGGCTGAAATAATAAATCGGAACTAATAAAAAAGATGGTCAGTTTCCTTTTCGTCGTAAAAAGTCCAAAGCGACTTCTAAAATTGCGTGAAAATGACTGTTGTCCTCTCATCATGAAACCATATAGGATAGTCCTGAGCACAAAAATGACGTGTCTTGAAATACTTATCTGTGAATTATGGAAATTTTTAGGTGAAAGTGAACCTTATTTTTCAAAGTTTGTTTTTGGATGTTTACTTATTGGTGCACCACCACCTAATTATTCACTAATTCTTGTAAAACATATTTTCATGAGTCTTAGAAACACAGACACCAAAACAGTGGCAATAGATGGAATATGAAGTATTGTCATTTTTGTAATAATGGTGGCCAATTTGAATGTAATTTTTGGAGCGTTCTTCAATCTTTTGACAAAATGGACATCTGTCTTCACCTATATCGACCCTTGAAATCATGAGAAAGGCCCAAAAATGTCTTTACATTGTAGGTAGATAGTATGTATATGAACTTTGCAGCCAGATTTTTAAGAAATAGCAACTATTTTTTAAGCCATCATTATTTTTGGGAGGCAAAACTGCACCACTGATAAACCTTGAAATGTTTCCAATGTACATGTAATTTTCCCCTTTGGAATCATGATTTTTTTTTATATGTTTTATTTTATTCTCGGTAGACCCCAAATTTATTTCTACCAGGTGGATATTATATGAATTTGGACCATTTCAAAGTAACAACGTCCATTAGACGCCATTTTTGGAAGGTAATCTTGGATTCTCTGACACACTCACTGACTTTCTTTCTTGTAAACATGTCCTGATTCATTATTTGCGTTGAAAGCTTTTTGATTATTTTGATTTTGAGGATTTACTTGATTTTTGGAATTGATGGTACAACGACTGCCGTTGTGGACGCTATGTTAGATTTCCAGGTAACCTTGACAACGTTTTGTAACTATAACCTTTGTCAATAGACTTTGTTTATTCCTAATATGCCTAAGTTTCATGAACTAAACATCTAAACCCTAAAAGTTATAAAATTTCAAAACCTTAACCTAGGTTAAGATTTGATGTTGACTTCGCCGCCGCCGTCGGAAAAGCGGCGTCCATGTCTTGCTTCTGCTATGCAGGCTAGGAAAAAATAGCGTACACGTTAAAGATATCCAATGTGAATATGCCAGCATCGCCCCCAAATTATCAAACATTTTGCCATAATGTTTATCAATCATAAGCAGCTGTGAATCATGGCAGTCATCTTGGAATTAAAGATGGCTGACGAATCAATCGGACACATTATGTTTGCAACCCTGGGTATAAAAAATAACGCATAGATCCCAATTTTTTTAGATATAATCACCCATAAAAATCGTTTAATATGGGAAACTGCATTAAAAATGCCGTCATTTTGTTTTTTGCCGATTTGAGGATGAAAACGTCGGAATCAAGTTTGGCAAACAGCATTTTTGGGTTCAGCACCCCTGAATTACCTTAAAGCAATTGATAAATCAGCATTAACACAAAATGCCTAAAGCACTTTTTCTGAGCACATTTTCTAAAATCTGGACCTGACTATTTGGTTCTTGTGTTAGTGGCATGACTTTCATTTATCCACTTGGACTGTTCATTACATTGATTGTATTGATACCAAAATCATGATAATCTGATAAAAATAGCCCATATATATAGTGGAAAATAAAAGAGAGTAAATTTTTGCCTGGTCAAGGTACTCTACTCCATTGAAAGGGTCTCATTCACATTCGTGCAATGAGTCACAGACTCCTAACAATAAACTTGGCTATGGTATTGTTTGTGAGGAGGGTTTTATTGATTTTCTCCTCTCCTTTTTCAATTAATGAACTTCCTGGCTGTGATCAGGATGTATTGATTTTTTTTGGGGGAAAATAAACGCGATATAAGTACTAATTTTCAAGGAAAACTCAACGATTCTGTAATTTGTAAACTGCGATAATCCGTCGAGCGCTAAACTAATGTCGCACGCGGGATCGATCGATCGGTACACATGTACGGTATACTGTACACAAACGCCGGCTATGCATTGTAGCTAGGCAAGCTAAGGGGCATGTAATTGTTCGAAAAACAATGGGACAGGGGACGTCTATGGGAAATGTGTGGTTGTGCAAAAATGCGAACGAAACACGCCTACGGATGTGCAATAATGCGAACGTAACGCATGAAGAGTTAATTGGGAGCTTGTAAAGAGTTGTTTCCATCTCCTTCATTTTTTGGTAACATACATATTTTATTTCAAAATAAGTAGTATTATATCATAATCAATATTTCAAGTTTATAATATGTTATACATACATGTATATATTTTCTTTACTTTATCTATGACTTATTTAGTATCAAACAACATTTATCAATTTACTCATCTATTCATTCAACCTATTTGATGTGGGAGAATTTTTAACTCAATCACACAATGGACAATATAATAATTTCCCCCTGCACATAGGGGCAGAAGAAATTGATTTAAGTGACGGAAATCATTCAGTGACGTGATATACATAAAAAATTCACCTCTTTGTAATAAATTGCTGTCTAGAATAAAAAAGAAAATTGTCTCTCATGACATTGCACAAGAGTACTGGTTCAGATTAGAGTACAAGATTATATTTTACAATTGATTTTAAATGGTTAAATATAAAATCTCACATGAAAGAGCTATTATTGAAGAGCTAGAAGAGCAAGGTTTTGAAGCATTATTTTCCATCAGAACATATTGTTGACTTGAATGCCACAGTCAAGAAGTCTTCCAATCATTACATCATTTACCTAATGTTATGGAAAGAAAAGAAAAGAAAGATATTGAGAGGAATTAATGAAGCAAAATTCATTAGGGTATGTTATGTTGGGATCGGTGATTATTGGAGGGAACTAAGCATAATAAGGAAACTTTGCAGAAAGTTATACAGTTCATATCACAAAGTATTTAATCATCAATATTCATCTACAGTTCAAAGTACATGAAGATTCAGATATAATAGGAGACGATGTATGAAATAGTTTCGAAGGATCAGAATGAGATTCGAAGTGAAGTTAAACTAATACTGGATGGACGTCTAAGTCTTGAAGTCGGTCAGTCATGATCAGTGTGGTCTAGTATTCTATCATTGGTATTCTCTTCTATCTCTAATAATCAAGAAGTCTTATTTATATCATTTGTTTTGGGGGTGTAACTATTTAAGGTGGGAGTCATCTAAACTTGTTCTGATTGGTCTACAGGTAACTGTCTATCAAACTTTCTCTGGTATAAGGGGTGTTGTTATTTTCTGTGCAAGTGACTGGGGCTGAAGTGTGAGTCATACTTCTTCCATGAAGTTAGCTGACGTCACTGAGGGTTGGTCTTTTTATGGTCAAGGCTTAGCAGTTAAATGGTATTGGGGGTTTAGGAATTCTTAGATGACATTGGGGGAGTTTGTAAACAAGTGAGGGTGAATGACTGAAAGGATAACAGGAAGTTAAATTCATACTACATAACAGGAGATGATTGATAGAGAGTTTAGAGACATAACCATACAAAAGTCAAATAGAATATCAGCAAAATATTTAAACTTGAATCTCAAAATACTTTGTTATTGTAAATTAGGCATACAATATTTAAACAAGTGGAATGCCTCTGGCCGTCTCACCTGCATCACGCGGTTCAATATAGCATCAGTGCTGACTTTGAAAACTACTCTAACTCGCACAAGATGTTCAGTGATACATGGTTACTATTATGTCCACTTCTTATGAACTAGACCAATAAACTTACAGAGATATGATGGTTATTCAACAAAAAAACCCAACATGGCCAAAGTTAATTGACCTTACATGACCTTTGACCTTGATCATGTGACTTGAAACTTGCACAGGATGTTCAGTGATACTTGATTACTCTTATGTCCAAGATTCATGAATCAGATCCATAAACTTTCAAAGTTATGATGGTAATTCAACAGATACACCCAATTCGGCCAAAGTTCATTGACCTTTGACCTTGGTCATGTGACATGAAATGCGCACAGATGTTCAGTGATACTTGATTACTCTAATGTCCAAGTTCAACGAACTAGACCAATAAACTTTCAAAGTTATGATGGTAATTCAACAGATACCCCCGATTCGGTCAAAGTTCATTGACCCTAATGACCTTTGACCTTAATCATGAGAGCTGAAACTTGCACAAAATGTTCAGTAATGCTTGATTACTATTATGTCCATGTTTCATGAATCAGATCCATAAACTGTCAAAGTTATGATGGGAATTCAACAGATACCCCCAATTCGGCCAAAGTTCATTGACCCTAAATGACCTTTGACCTTGGCCATGTGACATAAAACTCACGCAGGATGTTCAGTGATAATTGATTAACCTTATGTCCAAGTTTCATGAACTAGGTCCATATATTTTCTAAGTTATGATGACATTTCAAAAACTTAACCTCAGGTTAAGATTTCGATGCTGATTCCTCCAACATGGTATAAGTTCATTGACCCTAAATGACCTCTGACCTTGGTCATGTGACATGAAACTCTAATAGGATGTTCATTTATACTTGATTAACCTTATGGCCAAGTTTCATGAACTAGGTCCATATACTTTCTAAGTTATGATGTCATTTCAAAAACTTAACCTCAGGTTAAGATTTGATGTTGACTCCGCCGCCGCCACCGCCGCCGTCGGAAAAGCAGCGCCTATAGTCTCACACTGCTATGCAGGTGAGACAAAAAATGATGAATTATTCAATGGCTTTATAAGGCATGTTCTTTGCCTTGATGAAAGAGAAATAGATATTTTCAAAATATTGTACATACAGTAACAATATTTTCATTTTTTATGGGTTTTTACTCAAGATCATATAATAATGTATACCTCACCTTATGACAGGCCTTTATCCTTAGATTCTTCAGTGATGTTCTTTTTTCTCCAGTTTCCATGACAAATGGTTGTAGTCCTTTATTACTGACCCGATGGCAATAACTGACGTCTAATAGTTCTAAAGTATGGCATTTGTATGCAAGCTGACTTACACCAAAATCTGTTACTCCATACACACTTCCTACACAGAGTTCTCTTAATGAGCAAGCATTTTCAGCAAGGCCACATAATGTTCTATCCATGATCTTTAAATGCAAAAGAAAAAAGTAATATTAAACATATATCTTTTAATAATTGAAATGATGTAAGATGGTGTCTTGTCATTTGTAATCTTTAACATGAATGAAAAGGTCACATCAAACACATGTTAAATGAAAATAATAGTTTTCCGTCCAAATATCAAAGTGAAGAACTCACAAGATAAAGATGAAAGCAATTTGGAAATGAATAAATGAAATATGACACATAAATGAAATTGTTAAAAAATAAAATTTTTAATATTATTACAATAAAGAAGCTGAGATGAGACAAAAATAACAATTAATGTTATCTTACACAAAAATGCTTTATATAACAGAACTCAAATTTGATAACCAGAAGTCCTGCTAATATTACTTAAATATTTTGAGACTCATACAAAATGACGAAAAATTTGTACAGAAGAGGTCCAGGTTAAAAATGTTTAATGGAGAAATGGGAACAGAAGAGCGACAATGTAGCTTGCTGGCCTTGCTGGGGAAAGACAAACACAGGGTAGGCCTATGTTTATTTGGGGGATTGTTTCTTTGTGACATCCCATCCCTCATTTCCAGTTCCAACTTTGGTCTGTATCTTGTAGATACTGAGAGAAATTCAAACCAACTTGATAATCACCTTACATGTACATTTCACATCATTGTTTTGTGACACAAGGACTGTGACATTACAGAAACATTTGCCTTCTTTTTATGAAACATTCATTCTATCTTTTGAATTTTTCATCTGACATTAATAATTCATTTTTAAATTAAATATTATTTTAAAATAGTTTTAGTTCAATATTTAACTTTTCTTGGAGTTAGAGATTTTATTAAGTATACATACATGTATACACAGTAAATGCACACATAGGGTGGACATTTTATTAATTTAAAAAGGAGCAAACATAATGATTATATAGAATTGATACATATAGGGATACATGCATTCAAGAAACAAAAATTTAAGAAAAAGGTCATTTTGATCAATATGTTACATTGTTATTGAAATACTTCATAGTACCTACTTGATAACAGCTGCTCAGGTCCAACTCTTCCAGATGTTTCCAAGATTCTGCCAGCTGTATAACAGAGTCTTCCGTTAATTTTCCACACTTAGAGAAGGAAGCACATCTTACTTCTCTGCATTTATCTGCTGCTACATCCATGGTTTCCCTAACAACTGCCTTCCAACAATTATCTAACCTGAAAATACATAAACCAGCAAGAACTTTTTAAACTTAGCAGAAATATTTCAAACATTTGTATAAGCAATTGTATTTGTAGTTAAAAAAGACTAATAAAAGAATAATTATGCCACCCCCCCCCAAAAAAAAAAAGGGGAAAAAAGATTACATGTAGTTCATATTTGTATCAACTTTGCATGAAGTTTTTGTCAGTCTCCTCTCTCTTGCTTTAATTTTTAATACATGCAGACTGAGAGATTGACATTGTCTTAAGAATATCTAGTTGAAAGTCACAAAGGATGTGTCGGTTATAATTATAATCAAACTAAAAAATCTGCTGTTTCCGAGGAGTTGTTATCATTTTCTAATTTTTCTCATTTTTCCTCCAAAACAGACAGAAGTCTCCATTAGAACTCGAAACAGTGGTGGTTCGCACGCCACATAACTACAGTGTCTGTGGGGAAAAGAGTGAGCTGCCTCATCCTCTTCGATATCTGCTTAAATCACACTTTTGGGGATGGAAAAATAAAGCATCTGCATGCAAACTATAACCATCTTACCAGTTTCTTGAAATGTGTGATGTAAATGAGTGGAGTGAAATTGAAAAAAAATGAACAAAATTGAAAATACAAAATTTGATTATTCCAAACAGACAGGGTTCACTTGGTGTCATGTGCAGCTAGAACATACAAATATGCCAACCAATCATATTTGTGTTACATGATGTCTACCACCACCACTGCGGTACGTATGGGATACTTTGGTCTATGGAGGTAGAGGATGCTGCAAAGCCAGACAAAGCCTCAGCAGGAGCATACATTTATCCTGACCAAAATAGACTGATTTTTCTGTTTAACAATATATATTATAATGTATATTTACCTCAATTCCCTCAATGCCATTGCATGGGACAAGATACAATGGAGAAATTCTGGAGTTATTAGAAAGTCCCAAGGAGTAAGATCCAGCACTTTGAGCTGAGCAAAGTGAATGTTGACTAAATCAAACCACTTCTTGCAAACACCTCTCATAGCACAGATATCAGGCATTGGAAGTAATGGAATGATGTGATATACAATGATCTCTTCAGGGAGTGACAGAATTCTACACTGAATATCGATTTCATCCATAGCAAGGTCATTGGTCATTGGAGGATTCTACACAAAGAGAAAGAAATAGTTTATATTAGCACTTGGTGTAAGGAGTCTCTAGTATATACAGCTCAGCCGGAAGAGCGCCCTACATTACTTTTGAATACTGATCATACAGTATGTCATGAACACCACTCATTCAATGAACAAGGTTATGATATAACCTTACAATTAATAGCTCTATGATATAACCTTATAATTAAATATATTATAATATAATACAACATAATATAATATAATATAAAATGATATAATATATAATATAGGGACATTGATTTTCTGTTTTACCGGTAAATAGAACTGAAATTATGTTTGGTTCTTATACTTTTCATGTAAAAATTCATGGAGTTCACCTTTGCAAAATGGAATTTCAGTGACAAAACAGAATTTATATTTTTTCATCAAGTTGAAACAAAATTACAGATTTTCAGAAATGGAAAAGACCATTTTTTAGGGCCCCACTCACAAGCTCTGCTTTTTAGGGGTCCTCAAAAACCTCTCATATGTGTTATTTATCCTTTTGTATTATCTGTTCATTGATTTGTACTTATACATCAGTCAGTCGGCAAGCCCTGAAAAAGTAGCTTCTTTTATCCAAGTGATATTCATGACTATAGGGTTTTTGCATTATTAATGAGCTTGGTGCGAACCAAAACACCTTTTTTATTCTGCCACTGCTGCTCTAAATATTAACCAAATTTCATGTTTTTGGTATCTTTGTAAAGAAGAAGAATCATTCTTTCAGGTCATGTGTTTGGAATTTTTAAAAAATGTTGTAATATAGGGAAAACTTTTGATATAAAACATGAAACAAAATGATTTTTTTCATGCAACAAATGTTGTTGTTTTCACACTTGATTTCTGTTTGAGCACAAATGATTTTTAGATCATAATAAAGCTGAAGATCTACGCTTTAATATGATATAATTTGTATAAGAAGATGTATCTTAGATGGGTCAGCAGCCAGCTTTTCATAGGCCAAGTACATTTAGCAGCTCAAAAACAAGAATACTGCACTCTGATTGGTCACAGAGACCACACACCCATGCAAATTCCAATGTTCCCCACACTGGGCCTCTGCAAGGTCACACTCACCATGTGGTAATCTCTTCAAATAACCCGCGCCTGTTGTTGTGAAAACATTATTCAGCCAATCAGAACTCTGGATTTTATGTTACTCAGATATTTTAGAAATCTCGTCTTGCATCTTGATGGAAAAAGCTGGCTGCTGACCCATCTAAAAGATGCCACATATCAAGAGTGACATTGTAAGAAAGTATAGAGTTTGAGCTTTCTGATGATATAAATAATGTTGGTACCTAAAACACAAAATGTTGCACAATTTGCAAGTGAAAACAGAGGAAGAAAAATCTGTTTGATGCATCTTTTCTCTTGTAAAAAATTCACTTCTTTATCAAAATATTTTATTCAAAATAACCAATATGAAAGAATAACATTTACTCTTCCCAATGGTACAAAAATAATCAATTTTACTCCAGGAGAAAGTGGTTAAATTCTTTGAGAAAAAAGTCTCACAATTCACGAGATTTTGCAGGGACATGAATTCAGCCACGAGAGGACTTGGATAAATCTTGCCCATTTGCTCATTAACACAGGGGCTTGCCGACTGACTGACATGTATGTCTAGTTTTCTTAATAAATTAATCTTGAACTCTCTCTAATAATGATTCATGACATGGGATATTTCATCAATGCATATTTATGATTGCACTGATTTATTTTAGCATGTTTAGTGATAGAGACTACCTTTTTTATAGGTGTGTAAGAAAAACTGCATGATTTTTTCATCAGACTTCATCTAGACTAGACAGTCGGGGGGGGGGAGACTCACATATATTGGTGGTACGGGGAAGGTTCGCTTTGATGACACCACCCCCCCCCCCTGCATTTGATGACAAAAATCAGGCATTTATACCTAGGGATACCTAGTTTCTGATTGTAGGCATGTTATGCCTCTGTATTCAGTTCTTTTTCCTCCTCAAAATGGCTGGCTCACTTCCGGGAACAGAGGAGGAAATATGCAGTGCTATCAGTGGCGTTGTAAGAAACAACCCATCCTCGGCCATCTGGATCTCGGGTGATCTTAGTTAATTTGCCAGACATTAACTGGCAGACTGAGACTGTGACGGGCCATCAGTACAACCTCGGCGTTAACTCAACATTCCTTGCAACCTTTCAAGACGTATGCCTCAGCCAAATAGACTTTCCAACAAGAGGTCAATCAATCCTAGATGTCTTCCTCACAAATCGTCCATCTCTAATCAGGAAATGCATCCCCTCACCAGGTATCAGTGATCATAATATGGTCCTCACGGTTGCTGACATAAGGGCGAAGATACAGAGACCAATCAAGAGGAAGGTCTATCTTTGGAAGAAGGCAAACATGGACACCATCAGAGAAGCAATGGCAAGCTTTGCTGACAGCTACTTGGACCAGACTTCTCTAGATACCCCGGTCGAAAGTCAGTGGACAGACATAAAAAGTAAGATCTTATCTGCACTTGAGGAAGATGTACCATCGAAGATGACCTCATGCAGATTTAGCCAACCCTGGATCACGACAGAATTGAAACGTCTCTCCAGAAAGAAGAAAAGATCATTCAGGAGATCGAGAGCTGCCGCAGCCGAGATTGACAACACAGAACACCGTAATTACAAGGAACTTAAGAAAACTATGCAAAGGGAATGTCGTAAAACCTACCAGACCTACATCTCAGATCTGATATGTGGAGAAGGTCCCAGTGGAGGCAAGAGATTTTGGACATTTATTAAGAATAAGCGTTGTGACAACTCTTGAGTATCCCCACTCTTGAGAGATGGTGTCCTCCGATGTGACAGCAAAACAAAGGCTGCTGTCCTGATCGATCAGTTCTCTTCAGTCTTTACAAAAGAAGACATAGTCAACATTCCTGACATGGGAGCTAGTCCACACCCGAAGATCTGCAACATTGAAATTGGTTCTGAAGGAGTCTGGAAACTGTTGTCCAAGATCAACCCATACAAGGCACCAGGACCTGACGGCCTTCCTGCACGTATCCTGAAGGAGTGTTCATTTGATAAAGTACCACATGAAAGACTCTTGAGAAAACTAGCCTTCTATGGCATCCAAGGAAATCTTCTTTGTTGGATCAGAGCCTTCCTTAGAGATCGTGTTCAACAGGTGGTGCTTGAAGGAACTACCTCTCTCCCAGCTGATGTCAACTCGGGCGTACCTCAAGGGACTCTACTTGGCCCACTTCTCTTCTTGGCCTACATCAACAATCAGCCTAGCTGTGTCCAGTCCGAAGTGCGGATGTTTGCCAACGATTGTCTTCTCTACCGACACATCAGCTCGCAATCTGACGCAGACGCACTCCAAGAAGATCTCACTAACCTGCAAGATTGGGAAGCCAAGTGGCAGATGTCTTTCAATCCATCGAAATGTGAAGTTCTGAGAGTGACCAATAAGGTGAAAAATGTCATCAAATCACCTTATTCTCTTCATGGAGTTGAACTTCCAGCTGTTGACAATGCCAAGTACCTCGGAGTACACATCAACTCCAAGCTCAGCTGGAAGACGCATATTGACAGTACATGTAAAAAAGCAAATAGTACACGAGGATTCCTCCAGAGAAACCTGTATGGCTGCCCCAAGAAAATCAAGGACCAGGCATACAGGACATAGGGGGGGCACTCGACCAAAAAAGTGGTGGGGGTGTGCCGCGGGCGAGACAAAAAACGGGAGCCTTGGAGCGGGCTTATTGTAAAAAGGAGGGTCCTCGGAACGGGCTCCGGAACGACAAATGTTTGTGAAAACGGGGGTCCTTGGAACGGATCGCCAGCGTGTGAGTGCGTACATGCATCCCTATGGAACGGTCATGCGTGCATGATGCAGCTAGCGTGGCCTCCGCCGGGGAGCTCTGCGGCCGCTTTTCACCCAAATTGCAGCTCATTTAATGCGATCGGAGCGGCGTAACGAAAAATATGCAAAGCTTTGGAGCGGATTTCTCTCTTCTTTTTTCTCGATAAGAAGAAAATGCTATGCCTTGGAGGGGCTTTCTTTGTTCTTTTTCTCAACAAGACAAAAATGCTATGCCTTTGAACAGAAATTTGAGTGTAAAAATGGGGGTCCCCTCCGCGGCACATACCCACTATGCATTACATACTGAGTGCCCCCCCCCCCCCCGGGATATGTACCTAGGCTACATGTACACCTTAACCTCAAAAGCATATTACTGAGGTTTGGCAATGCAGCATGACACACTAGTTTTTCAGCACTGCACAAAGTACGAAAATACTCTACCCAGATGTCTTTACTGTTTACTACACCCGGAAGAAGAAGAAGAGCTTTTTGTAGTCATATTTTATTGGCTCATTTTTCCAGCATCTATGGATCTATCCAGGCCAGGGCAGCTTAAAAACTGCACACTTGGGGCAGTGACAACATTATTTAGGCTATTCTATGTCTTACGTATTCTAACATTTAAAAAAATCCGATATTTCTGGGTCTCTGTCCTTGGTATGAACATCTTTTAGTGTGACACCTCTGCTCTGGACAGGTATGTTCACTGTAAATTCTTCTAAATCTTCAACTCATGAAGAAAAAGTGAAATGAGCCAAACGTTGTCAATTCTAATATCTATTTCAACAAACAGAGAGCCCTAACACCCATAACAGAGAAAAGATATACCACAACTCAAAATCTAAGTTGCATTCTGAATGAGTGTCAATGTCATGTCACGTCACGCAGGTAGAGTTCTAATACATTACGTCAATTCCAATACATGGGACTTAGGATAATAATAGGTACAGTATGAACGTTTATGTAAAGGATTAAAACTAGTGAAACATAAATTTCTCAAATACTTGCATTATTTATGTTTTGTACAATGAAAAAGGATCATTTATCTCCTCAAAATGTCTGAAAGCTAACAGATATGGAGCGATAAATCAGCGGATAGTCAACGATACCCCAGCGATACGGACGACGTAAAAAATACGATTTAACGATCTTGCAACTGCAGAGGGCGTAGTACCGAACGTCAAGCTGCAAGGTATTGTCAGAAATTCTGTGATATGACTTGACTTTGTGAGGTTATTTTCTATGGAGCAAATTCAGCACAGAATATATATATATTGGCTACAATCTAAGCGAATATCAAGAAGGCATTAGGACCCAAATTTACGTATTTTCGTTTGACTTGACGGCCGACGGAGAGACCGAGAGCTCGGATCGACTTCCAGGTTCCAGTTGCAATTAGGATAGGAGCAGCAGAGGAGCGGGGATCATGGATGACTTCTCGGGCCCCAGTCCGCTAAGGATGCGGTGTCGCATTGCCTTCGCAGTCACTGGACTTATTGTTGGGCTGGCCATCTTTATTTGCTTCATCGCTGCTGAACAATTTTATAATCTACACATCGCTCTGTGGGGATTAGCAAGTGGTAATCTTATTTGTATTTTATCTGCAAGTGTCAGGGAAGTTTAATACTTGATAGCAATAATAATCTGATAAACAGATAAAATTAATAAATGTCAATCCAAAAATGTCTAATGTTAGGACACACAAAAAAAGAAACAAGAACACCATTCTACTACTAGTACTAAAATGCATAGCAATTAGCATTATCAATATCACACTCACAGACATTGCTCAAAACTTACCTCAAAATTTCCTACATAGTGAGTGTGTTTAAAAAAAAAACAGGACATATTTGAAAACTATAAAATTTTTGTTTCAAATTGTGATGTCTATATTTTGGTGTACATGCTCTAGGCCTAACTTCTAAGCCTAAGGTCTTGTCTTTGAAATGCAATTGAAAAAAAATAAATTTTGTTCATGCTCGAGCGAACACTGGATGTTTTTGTTGAGGGTTCAAAAAGAGGCTTGCGCCAGAATTGCAGAATATAAGTATTAAGTAATATGATGATCAAACTTCTTGCTAATCAGGAGACTTCCTCTTGACCTTTTCGCTATGGCACAATTTTTTATTTATGCTGTCAAAATTTATCTATTAATTTACTTGAATTATTCTTTTGTTTTTTTCACTTAAACTTCTCTTTTAATTCTCCTTCATAAGTAACTGAGAAAAGAAGATTTTTTGTCAACCCAAGCAAGAAGATTTGCATTATTAATTGGGAAAACTTGTGATTATTCAAATCCTTTTATTATTTGAAAGAAAAATTATGTTTGTACCTTTGAAAGAAATGAATCTATTTTTTCGAAGGGTCATTTTTTTGATTCCTTGACCAAGTTTAATTGCTTGAGTTTGACAGAGAACACAGGAAGGGATTCATGCCTTTCAATGACAATTGGTGTATTGAGTCAATTTTAAGCTAGATATGGCAGATCGCGTAAAATATGAGCGAGCGAAGTGAGCATGCAAATATTCCCACTTTTTTATTCCAATATCAAATTTTGTGATAGATTTTGACTTACATGTAATATTCAGAAAATATCATATTTTTCTTTCTATCTTTCCTTTTATTTCCTGTCCACTTTTTTTGTCATGATATTTTTAATTAAGGTGTGGGGGGAGAGCATCCCAAGCCCCCGCCCATCTATGTGGCACTGTTCAAAGGTACCATAACCTTTGTAGTGCTCACACAATGAAAGGATTTGAAAAGAATCCACCGCTCTCCCATAATTCAGTTGAAAAAAAATTGTTTTAGCCTGAAGAAGGAATATTTAAAGCTAACAGAGAGCAAAATAAAAAGAAACAACAGGACAATTCAAGTAAATAAATAGATCTGAAAATCAATTTTGACCGCATGATTTGAAAATTATGGCACAGATAATGAAAAGGTTAAGAGGAAGTCTGCTAATTAGCAAGAAGTTCGATCATCATATTTATAATTTTATGCCATTTTGGCGCAAGCCTCCTTTTTAACCTCAGACAAAAATATTCCGTATTCGCTCAAGCATGAACAAAACTGAATTATTTTTAACAGCATTTGAAAGATAAGACCTTAGAGCACCTATTAAAACCAAAATATAGACATTAAAATTTGAAACAAAAAATTTATTTAGATTTTTCAAATCTGTCCCGTTTTTTATACGCACTGAGCAGTATACTGTTTGGGCTAGTGGCCCAAATAGGCATTTTAAAGACTAAAGTCTTTATGCTGAACTAGACTGTTTGAGCCTAAATACTACTGTACGTTTAGACCAATACATGTAAAAGAAAATTTGAGGCCAACTTGTCTACCGGTATTGACTTTTTAAACACATGTCTGCAGCACAAATCTAGTACCATTACCTACATGTACCCTACCAATGAAAATTATGCAATGCATGACAATGCCACCAATGTGATGCAAAAACAAGAATGTGGATTGTTAGTATATAATAAGGTTCAGTTCTTCTGTTCCTCTATGTATGTCCAGCTCCTGGTGATAGCAGTGACGTCTGAACTTGGCGCGGTTTGGGGAGTGAACCTTATGGTTATGTCATACATGTACAGATCTAGATACACCAGTAGGCCTCATAAAAAATTGAAATTCTGCATTACATTACAAAAAATCAATCCTCCTCAAATTGAACAGTATTCCTAGACGCTGCTACAAGTACAAGCTCAGGAAGACTATTCCACAAGTTGCAGATTCTCTATCTTGAGTGCATGACCCCTTGTACTGGTGAGACATGCTGACATAGGGTAACATCAGGGTCATATTTGTGAATATATTAAAGGTCTCATCACCAATAGCTCTTCTATAAACAAGAGTAGGCAAATTAAGCTTCTTCAGTTTATCAGGGTATGAGAGCCCTTTCAAAGATTGAACGTAGGGAGCAGCTTATCTCTGCACATGTGCATCACTAGGTGGTTTCAGACCGCCTCGAAGTTCGCCAGTTCCAGGTATTCTCTGATCGGGAAATTTACCCCGATCAGAAAATACCAGGTATTTTGGTAATGTGAAAGCAAACTACGCGTAATTTCCCCGAAAGAAAATACCCGCTAAATAGTAGGTACTTGGCGAAATTACGAGAACTTTCGTGGGGATTTTTCCAAGGTCGCAGGTATTTTGGCGATGTGAAAGCAAATTACGGGAACTTTTATCCCAGCGTGTCGTTGGGCGCGGCGGCGTGGGTGGCTGCTGGGCTAGTGATTTTGAATCTCCCGCCTTGCCTGCTTATCAAACCACACTGCGCATGCTCGTAACTTCGAGAACTTATCCCGAAGGATGTGTTTCGGGGCGGTGTGAATGCAGGAATAATTAACGGGTATTTTTTAGCCTTAAAAAGTTCTCGTAATTTAACGGGGATTCTTGTGATCGAGGCGGTTTGAAACCGCCTACTATGCTTTACTTTGTTTGGATTCCACACAGTGAGACTGAGACCATACTCTTAGATGAGTCCAAACAATACAGATAAAATATAAGATAACTTCATCCAAAAACACAAATGACCTCCTTAACAAAACCCGGTAGCCTGTTTACTTTTGACACAATTTTTGTATGTGGGTATCAAAAGAAAGCCTGGCATCTACATGTACATTTAAGATCCATGCCCAGTTCCTTCATTGTATGAACATGCTCTAGATTGCAGCATTACCCTTCTTTGAATAATATGACCTGGGAGGGCAATTTGACACCTTGTTAACAGGACCAAATGTCAAAACTTTACACTTCTCACTCTCTAGATTGAAGTTCAAAAGCCTCTTATCAGACCAACTCTGTAATACATGAAGATCGTCTTGTAACTGAGAGGAATCACAATCGCAACTTCGCAAGTAATCTCACTAAGAAAAGAATCTTAGTACCAGTAATCTTGTCCAACATAGTAAGCAATTGAAGAGAAATGGACCTCCAGGAATGAAGCTATACTGTTTAGGACTAAACAAATCATTGCACTTCATGTGGTCAATAATTTCATCTTGGAGTATTCAAGGACTCAAGTACTTTACAAAGAATACAAGTTAGACTTATAGGCCGGTAGTTATTAGGCAAAGCTTTGTCACCTCTCAACAGCTAAAATATGGGCCTTCTTCCATACAGGGGGAAGAATACCCATTCTAATTGATGTGTTGTAAATGATGCTTTTTTAAAGGCTTAGCTAAGGAGAAGCTAGATATTTAAGAATATATGCATGGAAATCACATGGGCCCGAAGACTTGGAAATATCCAACTGAAGCAACTTTTTTAGAATCGTATCCTCACTAATCTCCATGGTATGAAGCATCTAAGTGACCACACGGTCAGACGGAATAGGAGCATCTCCCACCGGTTCATTCTTTAAAATCACTTGAGAAATGATTTAACAACACTTCAGCCTTCCCATGGTCATTCACATTGAGAGTTAGCCCACGCTCAAAATCAGAGATCCCAGACTGAACTTTAATCTTGGCACCAAAATATTTCCAAATTTCTTGGGATTAACCTGAGCTTCACATGCCACATTCTTCTTTTGTTTCGGGATATTTCTTGTGGCCTGAAATTTCTACAAGAATCATTTCATGTGATGTGATGCATAACTTGCATTGTATCTTAAGATGGTATCTCAATGTATTTCCTCCACTATGTCATTTAAAAAAACATGAACAAGCAAGTAAAAACATTAAACATTCCATGTGACACTCCTTATTATTTTATCATATGTGTGGTCAATATTGTCATAGATCTAACTTAGGCCTACTGCTAATTTCCAAATACATACATGAACTTTGTTATTTTCTGAAACATTAATATCCATAGTATATTCTATAATCATTAGAATACTTAATGTTGAGATGAAAGCAATTATAAATTCATGAATAATATACATCAGCAACATGAAACACTATTCCAATCCAACTTACTTCGTTGGGTGGACTACTTAACAACTTTAGGCAGTTGACAATAACAAAAGAATCAACGAAGACCAAAGGAGAGTCTCCTCAAATCAAATTTATGCAAAAGTGATAAAAATCAAACTGAAATAGTTATTCTTTGTTGCTATGGTACATGTAGCTCGTAGCTTATGCACAAGTGCATTCTCAAGGGCATGGCCAGGGGTGTGAGTACGGTAGCTACATGTTGACCTAGCCGAAACTGTGGGCAGCCACAGGTAAAAGACATACATGTAGTAGTAAGTAAAACATTACGACATCCCTTTGAGTGCAAGGCCCCTCATAGAAAACTAGGCCTACTGTAATTATTAGAGAGAGACCTTACCCATCTGTGTTGTAAATTATTTATATGTACTGCCTTTGCTGAAACAATAAATAGGCAGAAAAGAACAGTATCTGAGCACATTCCAATTTCATACATTTTTTTCACCCTGCACACACACACACATACTGTATGGTTCCCTCTTTCTTGTCTTCAGGAGTATTTGCTTTTCTCACACTCACTGTTCACATCCAACATATGAGAGGACATCGAGACCTGTGGGTTTATCGACTTAAATTCTTCATCGTTCTTGGATTCTTTGTCCAGCTTGGTTCATTGATTGCCTTGGTTACATATGTGGTACTTGGAGCTGTCAGAGGACAAGGTAAGTGGATGAGCAAAAAAAAAAAGGAATGAATATTTTCATGAGCATTACATTTTACTGAGTAATGAACTTAAGCTTGACTCCCTGTAGACCTTTGGTATTGCACCCTAAAATGAGTTTGTCAAATGATATTTCAGCCTTTTAGTTTTATTGCTTTACTATCATTTTTCATTTTGGGGAGTCATAGAACAAAAAAAGGGCATTGGCCTTTTGAGTCTCTTTCATATCATAATTTCTTCACATTGTACACCACATGATTTAGTTCATAAGAAACAAATTTTACAGACCTAAGTAAATTTATTTTGGTGATGTGCAAATGATAGTTGTTTTGTAGTCTCTTTGAATGATGTGCAACTCAACTTACCATTTTCTCTCCTGGTAAGGTATGTTTGAAGTGGATATTTACACACACTGGAGTGGAATGTAGAGAGTAGTACATTCAAACCAACCTTTAACATACGATGTCCAATAAATTGTAACTTTACACAATTGCTTGGACAGAGATCTAGATTTTATGTGGGGGTTGCAAATCAAAATGCAATAAAACGGGGGACTTGTGATGATTTAATTAATGCAAGGTCAACTGAACACCAGGGTTGGGCTCAATTACTTTCAATTACAATGACATGTACATAATTGAAGAAATGTTCAATTACAATTACTTTTCAATTAAATTACATTTTTTTATTATAATTAGGCTAATAAGGCCACCTATTACTTTTGTCAATTACAAATACAATTTCAATTACTTTCTATAAAGTCATAAATGAAATCAATTTAATTTTGTATGTAGTGCTGCCCATTTCAACATAATTCTAAGTAAGGAGAAACTTAAAAAAGGATGGTTTATTAGTTTAGCGAGCAATTGATACTGTCTATCGCTCCCTTTAATGATGTACAACATGTAAACTTGACTTGTGAGACGTGACCTCATTCATCAAGGACGGATCCAGCTTTTGCCTATAGAGGGGCAGAAAAAAATATTTTCATTCACATTTTCCCTGTTCAGCCACAAAAGCTGATTTTTTTTTCAAGGGGGTAGTCCCAACTTAAGTCTAAAGAACATCTTACATTTATTCTCACAAACAAAATGAAGCCACTGCATGAGTTTATAAGGAATGTAACTTTGCTAGTATGAAAAATTACATTTCTTGTTGGAACCTACATGTATGACCTTTTGCAAATTTTTGTATATATTTTATTTGTGCACTTCTTTATAGCAATAGTGTCTCCTCTTTCCTCCACATCATGGAAAAATTATTTAGTTGCATGCAAGAGATAAATACAGGTAGTTGCACTTTACAGAAAAGAGAAATAGGCAATCCACAGTAAATTGAATGATAATGTGATTGACAGTAATTTAAGTCAATTTCAATTACAGTTACATGTACTTTCCCTTTAAAAATTTCAATTACAAATTACAATTATTTGAAAAACTGTAATTAATTACCATATATAATTGATCAATTACAAGTAATCGATTCCAATTCTTCCAATTCTGCTGAACACCCTTAGATATTCATATTAGTATGTATTGCTTTGTAATCTATAATATTCCTTTTCTTTTTTTTCAGATCTGATGCCAGTAAACGGAAATGACAAGGGATTCTATCTTGCAGCAGTATGGGTGTTCATGACCTGGAAGTGGTCCTTTGCTCTGTTCATATACTCAAGGTCATACAGAAAAGGCTATGTTACAAGGTATGACACCATTCCATGAACTGGCTGTTAACCCATTTACTTCTGTATTAGAGTGTCTGCTGCACTTAAAATGTAGGTCTAAAGGAATAAAAGTTGCATAGCAGACTGGTTAATGGACTAAGTGGATGTCATGTTTATTGCAGGTGTGACTTTAATTAAAAGAAATTGTGTGTGCTTTCAAGCTTGAGGGTAGTTGTTAGTACTGACAAGCTGGAATTGTCCTGTTTGTCCTTTACAAACTTGTATTAAGTCTACATGTATAATAGATAACAAGAACACAAAGTACTTCTGAAAATAATGACCTGTTTGAATGTTCCCAGATATAGTAATATATTCAAATACTCAAATCCAATGATCTTTTATGTCATTTTCATTATGTCATGATTTATACATGTAATTGCATCACAATGACTGCCAGGGCATTCCATTTGTTATTCAAGTCATTTTTTATTTATTTTTTTCTTTAATTCACAAGTACATGTATTATATTGAGGGATTGTTTTTTTCTTTTTAGATCAACTTTGATAATGTGATTTTTTTTTGTGACACTTTCTGTTTTCATTCTCATTTTTCTTACTTTGAGGTAAGAAATTGATATTCCTGAATTACCTTGGCCAATTTATTTGGCACCCATTTGTCCCTTATAGCACTACCTTTGATTTTTCCATGAAAAATTAAAATTAAAAACAAAAATTTAATGTATTCTATAGAGCCCCTATATTAGTCTTGACTTTCTGTGAGAAGCTTTCAAGTAGAGTGATGTGGAAATATATTTTATATAACACTCTATGTCAGAAATTTATAATTCACAGTGCATTACATCTCAAAGATTGTACATGTAAAATTTAGAGATTTTTTGCCTTGAATTTTACCATTCAATACAGTAATTCTATTGATTTTGATACCTTTGTTTTTTTTTACTCAACGTTTTTTACGAATCAATTCGTTATCTATCAGAGATGGTCATTTTGAAAATGTATATTTCAGCATTGTGAAGATTCCTTGCATTAGACTGGTTTTGTGTTTTCTTTATTGTGAATTACTGTGATTGTACATTTCATGTTTTCTGTAAAAAGGACAGATCATGTGACAGAGTGAAAAGCTTTTGTAATATAGACTATTGATTGTATCGCAGTATAACCCTAATCATGACCAAGATGCTATTTATTGCATGTCAAAAGGTAAAGTTTTAAGAATATTTTGCTTTCATAAAGGTGTTGTATGGTTAATGTTATTAATTTGTGATTTTGTAATACATGTACCAGGTATTTTGTTGGTTTGGTTTCTTAGTTGGTGAAATCGTGAATCCATGAATCCAGCCAATTGATAATTGTGACAAAATTTTTTGTATATTTTGATTGATGAGAAAAAAAATATAGAAATTAAGTGAAAGATATTTATTAGACTGTGTTTATGCATACAAAACGTTTTTTGCTACATGAATTAGATGGAATTGATTCAAAATTGCAAATCAATAGCCCCTTCTTTTGTCGACATTTGACATCGAGTATATTAAAACAATATAAATCGTTGGTGATTACCATACAAAGAGATATTTAGTCTCCCATTTAGGATCCCTGTGTGTGATTTTCTTCAGTGCAATTAACAATCAATGATTTGAGATTTTCAACTCTCCTGCTTGTCTTTTTTTTGTCACTTTCCTTTGATGCATACAGTATATTATCTAGTCTAAAGTTGCCTTTATCTTTATTTTGTTTTATTTCAGTGATGAGAATCTCTTGATTTAAAGGATCCATTAAACAGGGTATGATAAAAACATGTGTTTATATAAAAAGGAAAGCATCCTTTACATCACCTCATGATACCATTATACAAAAGTTTATTCAAATGCACAACATTCTTGATTGATGAGGAATGATTCTCCAAGAAATTGGAAATTCATATATTTGGCATTTTGCTGTTGATGTGTGTGTAAATACTACATGTATTTAATGTGCATGTACACATGCTCATTGGATTATCACAGATGCTACATAAAGGTTTAAATGTTCTCTCAAAGTATCTTCCGCCATGAAAAAGGGAGTTTATATGCAGGAAAGGCAAAAAGAAACATGCCTTTTTATTATGCAACACTTCAATCATTGATCACCTTGGATATGTTCCTTGTGTATTACAACTTTGCTTGTATGCACTCATTCATCCTGCCATGGTTAAAGCAACTAGCTATATGTCATTGCCTTTTACTTGATCTGTATTGAACCATTATTTCATTCATTTCATAGAGATATAATTTTCATTAGAACATTTCCAAGGGGTGTTTCTTAAAGCTGTTTAGGAGTATATTAAAGCAACTAAAATGAAGTGCCAAGAGCCACAGTTATTTACTGAATCAATGATGCAATATATCCCATCATTTCCTGTGCTTGGGTTATATTTTTAATGCATTTCACAAACAGATGTGCACTTTTCAAAACAATCTTTTGGTCTTTCTATGAACTACCATGCAGCATTACATCTGTTTTGGTCAGTCCAAGAATTCATAGCATTTCAGCAAGAACTACAAATTTTTGTCATTTAGAATCTCTTTATGTTTGTGTAAAAGAGCTTTAAGCTATATAAAGAAAGAATATAACAGTAAAATTGTGTGAAAGTCTCAAGAGTATTATTGCTTAATATTAATGAGATATGCAAACATTTTGTTTTGCAATGTAATTTTTGTGTTTTTTAGAGGGGGTAATGTGAGACTCAATACTAAGATGTATGTGCACCTGTATTGTAATAGACAGCCAAGTTCAGCTTATTTTATCACTATGTTTTTTTTATACGCAGATGATTCTATTATTGACCTATGGAATGTATGACGTACTTTAAATCACATGATGGGTCACGGCATGGGGGGGGGGGCAGCAGCAAAAAATTTTGAGTCACTGATTAGTGGGCACACAAGATGTGCTCAATAACCAGGTATAGGCCCACTTACCTAAAACTAAAGACATTTTGAGGACTTTGCCATTAAATGCATATGTTTCTCACTGATTACATGTACATTTGTAAATTATGCCATATTCAGACCTAAAAAAGATAAATTTTGAGCAAATTTTTGTTATCATGATACGTACCTGTCTCATTAAACAAGCGTGAGCTAAAATTTTGTAGACCTTTATATTGAACCCAAGCAGGGACATTATTTTTTAAGGAATTCATGAAGAGCATACATTTCTCACCAGTCATCTCATGCGAGTGCCAAGCTCTTGCAGATATTTTTAGAATTACACTTACATTTTTCATATGAAGCACATTTGGTAGTCATTGTATTCTGACGTATCTCATTAATAAAATATTATGAGCCCGAAGTGCGAGCTGAAATCTTTTTTAATTTAGACCTGAAGAGGGGCATTCCAAGGCTTGTTTGTAGGAGGAATTCATTAAGACCATACATATTTCTCTAATAAATGATGTGAGATGTGAGCGCGAAGCGCAAGCTGAAAACTTCTGATACTCAGACTAGAAAAAGGGCCATGAGAGCAGAATATCTCACCAATGTGAACATAAAGTTATGAAAAAATTCTTATGTAACAATATTTCATATCATATACAATGATTTCTCCCACTAGGCCACTACCTTTCTCTTTTCCTTTTTTTTCTGTCAGCCGATGGGGGGATGTAGTTATGCCACTGCCTTGATGTATCTCAGTCATCATATGATACCCTTTTGATAGTCCTTTAATAACAACTCTTTATTAAAAATGTATTGTGTATGTTTTGTTTGGGAAAACTTTGGCTTTGTTCTGTTCTTTCATTTTAGTGGTTACCTCACATATGATATGATTCTTATGCGACATTGAATTTTTGTACTTTGTTATGCTCTAGAATTTCCATCCAAAAGTAGGCCTATCATACACTTTTCAAGTACTTCATTACATGTATGTGTTGCATATCATCAGTAAGCACTTACATTGAGTACATTATATAATTGCAGTCTATATGTACATACAAAGTATTTTTTACGTTTATAAATTTGTAGGCACTTGTGTATGTATTATCAGATTATTTAATGGCTGGTTTTTATTTTGGTTAAACTCCTTAGAAAGATCAAATCTTCAGTTGAAAAAGTATATTATGTAAAAAATTGTGATAATTTTCACGTTTGAGATGTACACGTACTTGTATGTATTTGTGATTAAATATGTGTCAGGAAATCTCTTGTTTATTTTGTCTCATTTTGTCCCATGTTCACCATATGCACTCAAGGTTCTTACACTTTTTATGCATAAGTATATATATATATATATATATATATATATATATATATATAATGAAAAATTACAGAACTCCATGGGTTTTAAAAACTGGGGAAATGTACATTGTAATGGGAAAAAAATATCATTTTGGTTAAAACATATTATCAAACAAGATAATTTTTTGAAAATCACATCTTGAAATTCTATAATTTTGGGAGAATTCAAAGACTTTCCAGGCCTGAAAAATGAAAAAAGCAAAATTTAATTTTCCAGGGCCTGTAAGAATCCAAGCAGCATACCTTCTGTTTCACAACTAAATGGATATGTACTTCAAACTAAAATTCATACAAATTGAATAATAGGTTAATTTAGTTGAACAAGCAAAATACCAACTTTCATTTAAATTTGGATTATAGCATATTTTGTATCTTTTAGAGTTAACTTTTAATACAAAAGAGAGCTGATGATATCATGTTACCTCGTTTTTCTCTTTGAAATTCTAAGCACTGTTTGAAGACATTTAAAATGTCTTCCCAGCAGATGCAAATACCGACGCTATACAAAAAGTTATGCAAGCTTAAAACTTGTCTTTTAAAATCTTAAATTGATCATGTATGTTTATTGGCCAATTTGATGGTATGTCTTTATTCATGATCTGGTGAGAACTAGTTGTAATTTGCAATATTAAAGGTCAATTCCACCGCAGTAAAATGTTGATTTGAATAAATACATGTAGGGAAAAATCAAACAAACATAATGCTCAAAATTTCATCAAAATCGGATGTAAAATAAAAAAGTTATGGCATTTTGAAGTTTCGCTTATTTTTCATGAAATAGTGATATGCACAACTCAGTGACATGCAAATGGGTCAGTCGGTGATGTCCGTCACTATTTCTTTTGTTTTTTATTGTTTATATTATACAATATTTCATTTTTTACATATTTGACAATAAGGACCACCTTGACTGAACCAATAGTATTAAACAATGCTAATTCCACATGTTCAGGGAGGAATTAATAGTTGTTTCCCTTGACAATATAGAGAAAATTATAATATTTCATATTTCACATAATAAAATACAAAAGATATACACTGTACATGTAGTGAGTGAATGATGTCATCAATCTCCTCATTTGCATACCGACCAGGATGTGCATATAACTGTTTTGTGAAATAAAGCAAAACTTTAAAATATCAGAACTTTCTTATTTTACATCCGATTTTGATGAAATTTTCAATGTTGTGTTTGTTGGATTTTTCTCGTTTTATTCAAGTCGACTTTTTGTTGGGGTGGACTTGTCCTTTAATTTTGATACATTTTGTTGTGCAAAGTATTTCTATTTCCTTTTCCTTTCATATTTCCTTTCTCTTAACCCCTTAAAGGCATTTTGCGAATTTGCAGTATATAAAATTATTATTATTATACCTTCCGGTGTTGGCTTTGTTAGTGTGATTGTCAAGGAATCCAACCCATATGGAATTTCATTCTTAAAATAAAATAAGTTCAAATAATTTTTCAAACAAAATAAGAAAGGTATCAGTTTCAATAAGTTTCATCAAGTTTTTATCTCTATTGCTATGGGGATTTCAAATTTCCTGCATTGATCAAATCATTTTGATGCAAGGTAACAGCAGCTTTGCTCCAATACACAATGACTACAATCTGCTTTTTTTTCTCAGAAGTTCTGATCAGAATGCATTAAACTGTATTTTCTTTTATGAAGACATCGTATACATGTAGGGTGTCCCGAACAAAATGCCCCTCTCATTTACCAGACCAAGAACTTACAAATTTCATTTTTATATGAAATTGAATTTGCATAAATAGAAAGGTCAATTTACATGTACATTCTAGCACCTGTAAAAATGTCACAGGTTTTACTTCACTGGTTAGAATTCACAAGCCAAAAGTAGTACTTTTCAGTCCATTCTAAGTTTGATAATAGGAAATGAGCTAACGGAGGCCCTGTTACAATCGGTTTGTGGCAGCGATGCCTAATGTTACAACAATGAATTACTTCCACATTGAAATAAATGTTTTGACTTCACAATCCAAAAGGTGTTACCGGGCTTACTGTTCGAGCTGTGTAAGGCTTTAAACGTTTTATGTGCAGCCAGCACTGGGTGTTAGAGTGCTAGGGAGAGAAATGCTGGTTTCTCATTACAAAAATGGGTAAGAAGACCTAGTCCCTGTCATGCCACAATCTACTCTCCAAATTCACAAATTGAGATGCACACAGAAAATGGTGATCTCATAAGGGCTTCTACTTTTGTTTAGTCCTGCTCTGATTCCCTTCAAATTTCACTGTTTTGTTTGCTTTTGTTTCACACAATCATTTCATTTTCATCACAACTGTTGGATTCCTTGATCTAGGATTGAAACAAATAGAATTAATTCAAAACTAAAAGCATTTGTTTAAAGCTACTTGGGAGATGGTATGCTTTAGAGTTGACAATTGCCGACCACTTATCTGTATGAATCAAACTGCAGAACATCATCATAATTATGGTAGTCAGACAACAATTTCCTCGTTTCAGTCCAGTTTACATGTATGTAAAATTGAAGGCTTCATCATGATAATGAATGCATCACTAATACATATTCTGAATAATCTCGAATTCCGTTTTCATTCCGATGCATCAATAAGAGCTTTTTGTAGGAATCATTGATCATTTTATATTACTTTATGGTCAATGGCATGGTCCCACATTATATTGTCAACTAAAGGCACTATGTGGGAAGTATCTTAATAGTAATATTCTGTGTAGTACTTGATATTAGAACTGTGTTTAGGCACTTAATAGATAACATTCATGAACATTAGCCTTTTCACATGAATCTGGCTTTAATCTACATAATGTATGTGGAAATGAAAGACGTGCGTTTATTTTCAAGGACTGTTTAGTGTGTTGAAAATGAAATCCTTACAGCTAAAAAGGGTCAAAGTCTGAGTAGAGGAAGGATCATGGTCACATCTTTGGAATAAATCGACCACACCAGGGTTTTGAATTCACTTGTTTAACTGTTAGGAAAATTCAGTACACAGGATATTTCAGGAGTGGATTCAAATTCACTGAAAAGTAAAAGCATATCCAGACAAAATAAGCTGTTACCAATTTAATTCATTTTACAAATAAAAAAGAAATGTGTTTCACAATTTCACATGTGTTTCTTCCAAAACAGCAACACACATATTCAAAAAGAAATGAGAATGTGCAATGGTGATTAATGTACAAAACTAGAACATCAAAAATATATACTTCTACATTTCAAATAATGAAAATTTCTTTCAATCCTTACATAGATTGTGAGTTTTTTTTATGACTGGAAGAAAATTCACAAAAAATTCTGAACATTACAGTAATTTTATTACAATATGGTTTCATTTAGTACTAGTATTAAACTCACATTTGAAAATGTATCACCACTGAAAGTCAATATACAGGGCATGAAGCTGAAAATACAGCTCATGAATGCACACATTACATGCATAAACAAATTCAACAAAATAATTTCCATTTTAAAAAAACTTTTCTCAATTATCATAAATGTTTGAGAAGCTCCTTTGACTAGTAATACTGTGGGTAAAGCTTAGTAGTACTGCAAGCTGACCAACAAACAAACAAAACAAAGTCTAAATTCCTTATGTAAACCACAAACCAGACACAACTACAGTGCAATGCAAATTCCAGTGTATGAATCAATTGAATTACATATGCCTGTTGAGGTAATAGGCTTTTTAAATGATGCAGCATTTTCCCAATTTAACATGGCAGGACAAGAGACGTTAATAAAGCAGAATATTGATTTTCACATATAAAATCTGCTTCATGATTGGACTTTGAAAATAATTAAATGCATCCAAATATGAGGAATACATGTATATGCCTTCAATGACAAGCAAAAATAGAATGATAAAGAATTAGATTGATATGTTGTTTTGGTCTTGTCAGTAATCATCAGTAAAATAATGAATGTGCTTTTTTTTTAAACAAAATTTATTCAAGTTGGTCATAAGAACTCCACAAACCACTGAAAATTCATCTAAGGGAAATGATAGAATGAAGAGCAAATACTGGTAAGCCTATTTCCTGCTCAAGGTGACCACATATTTTATTTGGAGTTTTATATGCTGAGCCCTAATCATACAAATACACAGGAAGAATCATTTGAAAAAAAAGTTCTGCATTTTGCTCTAAAAATATGCACAAGACTTCAAAGTAGAAAGTCGTTGAGCGGGGCGGTCAAAAAATGGTCACAGAAAATGTCGTGGGAGGGGTTGATTCTATAATAATAATAACAACGCAGTTCTTGTATAGCGCATATCACAGTATGTCATATCTCCCCCCCCCCCCTGGGTAAGGGTTAAAGTGAAAAGATTAGAAATGATAGAAAACTCCTAATTTTGTCGCATGAATTATTGATGTTGATCAAATAAGCTTTTAAACTATTCATTTTACAATAGGAGAAATACTGGTCACTTCAATTTTCTTATGAGTCAAAGAGCATTCATAGGTAACCTAATGAAGCTCAGGTTAGTACATGTGGGGTCAAACTCCATTGACATACATGTACATATAGATACTTGGATAAAAAGACCTAAGTTTATTTTTGTTAAGACATGACATTTTGGCAAAGTGATTAAAGTGGGTAGGATGTGAACGGGCACAGCTCAGCAACGAGGCTCAATATTTCAAAGTATACATGTATATCACATGGTGACAGCTGTAGGATTAATTTCGAACTCCTAACAAAAGCTGTGCAACAAATAGGTTTAAAAATCCCTTTGTCATGTAAAACTTTCAAAGAGAATCAAAGTGTTGGTATGCCAAGCTGGGTCTGAATATTAAATATGTTACAGACATGATGTGAAGTCTTGTTATATTATTTCTGAAGATCCAGACATGGCTTTACAGTCATGACTGGCTTTACAGTCATGACTCAATTTTATATATTTAAAAGAACTTCAATCTTGCTAACAGTCATGGTCTTGTACATATGAAAAGTATTTCCTTAATTACATACACACATTGAGATATGAAAGTATCAGATTATTCAAACTCCAATGTTCATCTCTATAATACACATTACCAGTAATTAAAATACAAAATGAGTGGACTATCACGAGGATAAAATTTCCAAAGCAATATTAAGTTAAGCATTGTCATACAGTAACTCCATTAAAGATACGTATTGCCATAATTTTCTTGGAAGACTAGTCATTTAGAACCTACAGAATGACCTGAATTGTGCATAGAGGTTGAATACATTCAATTTTGATTGCAGACAACTTTATTCAGTATTCACATTTTAAAAAATATAATTGCTTTGGCCATACAAGATAACAATGGTTTTCAAGGTGTCAAGATAAATGCACAATAACAGTACTTTTCATTCATCATTCAGATTTATGTATGAGACATCCTCTAATATGTACTCCAATACAAACAAAAGAATTACAAATATGACAATGGCAATTACCTTTTCAAGTCTCTATAAAAAAAATTATCAAATGCATTTATATACAATCCATAATCATTACCATTTTACAATGTTGATCTGGCAAATTATTTGGTTGTAGGCCTATTGATGGGCATTTAAATCTCAAATGCCCGTTACATGATAGTTTTTAACATTCAGTTATGATTAATTTGGTTGTCGCAGCAAAAATCTCTATTCTCAGTATTCTCAATACCAACCCTGATTTCTAAAATGAAACCACAAATTCATCAAACTCTTTGTAGACTGCTGCTGAGCAAACAAAGGTGCTTTTCACATAACAGACATACCTACTAATTATTTGGATAGTCAAATGGTTTAAAGCTGGAAGAATTATGTTTTGGGCACATTTAAAAAACTTAAAATGGGATTACAAGTTGTGATGTCATAAGAAAACCTTGTTCAAAATTGTTTACTTCTGATGAAATTGTGCAATACATACATGTATTTTCAAAATAATTGTACACTTGTGTTTATATCTTATCAAAAATAATTTCAATTTACTCTGTCAACTTATTCGTACAATTTCATTTTTGTGCACAAAGATATGTGTGAGTGTTTAATTGCAATTATTTTGTAGGTGTTAACAGGTGTATAAGTATTTTTTTCATAACCAACACTCAAAAATGTTCAATTCACATCAAACTATGATTGGCAAAGTTCATAAACCTGATCGATTGATACAGTAAAGCAAAACGTCTACATGTAAATGTCTCATGAATAAGGCATGTTTACCTAATCCATCATCACCCTAATTCTAGCTTTTTGAAATTGAAATAAAACATGCCTTTATCATCTCAGCAAATCCAGTCATATCATAACATACATAAATTTCAATCACTTTCTTTTTTTTCTTGCAAAACTTACTTCCTTAATTCAAACAAATTTATTACTCATGTCGTTAAACAGTTCCTTATCATAATTGAAGCCTCATCGAAAACATGGCCAACACATCAAGGAATGTAGACCAAAAAAAAAAAACGTGTAAAAAGATAGCATAAGGTATGAAAACAGAAATATTCTTTAAATCTTTAAATGCTTCTTAATGCAATTTTGTGTCAATTACAAAAATCACAGTATTTACATTTTTTTAATTGTGATATTTTGATATACTTATTCTGTGAAATACTTTAGTTTTTTATCATTTTAAAGGTGGATATTACCCTGCTATTTGATAACTGATAAGGTAGGTATGAATATGCCATGAAACTACAATACAAACCAATAATGAATGTGCATCAATAAAAACATGTCTAAGTTAGTGTCTAAATCAGTGAAATATTGCAATGCAATGGTCATCCTAGCTAACATTATGACTGATAACGAAATAAAACAGTTCAAAACTACTGAATGGAAGGGAAGCTGAGAGACGACGGGAAGAAGAGGAAAACACAGGAAGAGGAAAGAGAAAACAATCTTCTTTTATAACCTTTAATATCAAATGTAATGGAGCATAATTATGGTTATTGTTGTTCCGGATCTGTAGTACTTGCTTAATATTATGATGGTGGGCCCCAAGTCTGCACACCTAACAATTTGAGTTAAGATTTAACATGAATTTCTTCTTATTTCACAAAATATTTTGGTTAATATTGTTCCTTACATTATTAAAAGTGTACCAAATTTATCATTAAAAAATGAAGAAAATATAAGATTTTCTTGAAAAAACCTCGGGCAGTCACTTTCAGATTGAAAAAAAAATGGTACCCCATGTCTGCGCACTCATTCGCTTTGCACACGATTTGGGGATTTTGATGACAAAGGCTGCATTTTGAGGCCGTCACATGAAATGCCCTGAATTCGTTATTTTTCCACCATTTTGAGTCGGATTTTTTAATGAATACCTGCCTATGTATTGCATGTGCAAAGTTCGTGCCTGTTGCGTATCTTCTTTTACTAGAATCGCGCAGATACGCGGGTGTGCAGACTTGGGAGACCGCGCAGACATGGGGGAACTGACCATAAATAGTATGGGAAATCAAACCATCAAAGACATGTGCATTGAATACTGATTAAAGCACAAATGTTCACAATTTTTCACAACTGAACTTTACTAACAACTTGGTGATGTTTCAAATACTAATTCTGACTAAGTGTCATGCTCAAGAGCTAATGTGCACATGATATAATGCATAATCTCATTGATTGAATATGATGAATTATGAGGTGACATGTTATACACAAAACATAGCATGCGCAAATGGGAATTCAAATACAATATTTAGTCATACTTTTCAGATTCAAACATCTTTGTGAAATATCCCCCCAAATGAATTGCCCATTTAAGCCTTAATATATTCTGTACAAAATCACTTTATAAACAAATGAAGTATACAACTAAGTTTCAGTGGTAATAAGTCCCAAAACTATTTTATGGGAATGCTCTTAAATTCAAGATCTAGTGGATCATAACAATGATGGCTTGAAATGTGCTTCATGGTAACAGCAAAAACAAAAAAAAAGCAGAAAATAACGAAATTCTTTTTTTGTTATCTAATAATATCAATGATTGTGCATTTATCATGTTCAGTGTGTAGTCAACCTCAATATAGACGATACAGGTAATTTTTTTACTCTCAAAAGCATTCATAATGCATGAAAGGAATATAATTTATTACTATGGCATTACAAATTCTTTTTTTTTTCTACTGAATAGCTGAGTGGAGAATATTGAACATTTGGAAACCAACAAAGAAAAACATATTAAAGCCCAAAGGTATTAATAATTTCCCTTCAAATTCAACTACCATGATTGAGGATTTGTTCTCCATCAAATTAAATCAGTAGAAAAAAAAATATTCAGGAACAGACACTCTATAAGCCAATTTTCCCCAAAACATTCACTTATCTTCTTCACAAATCAGTGCTGCCCATTACGCATTAATATTCATAATTTTAGTACATGTATTCTATGAATTATGAAAGATGGTGTCATTGGCACACTCACAGTTATAAAACAAGTGGAACACCTTTGGCTGTCTCACCTGCATCACGCAATTCAACATAGCAGCAGTGCTGACTTTGAAAACTACTATAAAATAATTATTCACAAAAAACATTCATATGATAAAATACTACGTTAATTGACAATAAATGACATTTGACCTTGATCATGCGACCTACATGTAAGACTTGTCAATGATACTGGATTACCCCTATATCCACATTTTATACACTATTGAAAGTAATGACAGCAATCTTATAAGTCCCTCCATAATGGATAAAGTTCAATGACCTTTAATGACCTTTGACTTTGGTCATGTGACCTGAAACTCGCATGAGATGTTCAGTTGTACTTGATTAATATGTTTTTCATGAATTTTCATGAATCAGATCCATGAACTTTCACTTAAGTTATGATGGTAATCTAACAGATACCCCCAACATGGCCAAAGTTCATTAACCTTTGAACTGTGTCATGTGACCTGATATTTGCACAGGATGTTTAGTGATACTTGATTACTCTTATGTCCAAGTTTCATGATTCAGATCCATAAACTTTTAAAGTTATGATAGTAATTCAACAGATACCCCCAACTTGGCCAAAGTTCATTGACACTGAATGACCTTTGACCTTGGTCATGTGACCTGAAACTAAGGCAGGATGTTCAGTAATACTTGACTAACCTTATGTCCAAGTTTCATGAACTAGGTCTATATACTTTCTAAGTTATGATGTCATTTCAAAAGATTTGGTGTTGACGCAGTCGCCTCCGCTGTCAGAAAAGTGGCGCCTACAGTCTCAATCTGCTATGCAGGTGAGTCAAAAAAACTAGTTGGTAAACTCTCATTTTTGAAAACCCTAACCAGCAGATTCATGGGTGACGAAGAACAATATTTTACTACTCTCTTCTACCCATCACTCTGCGCTTGGTAGGTTTCCCTACTAAACGTATCTTGCATCTTACACAGGATCAACAAGTTGGTGATACTCGTTAAATAGTATTCAATTACCTTTCTTCTAACAAAATATCCAACCACAAGAGAATATCTCTGCACCACAGCAATACATCTGGAACTTTTATCCTTTTCAGGAAGGTCTAGGAATGCAGTAGGAAAATATATCAGCTGCTTAACACCAAATGGCAAAATCCACTGCTTCCTAGCTTACAGTCTATTCAACATAAAACTGAAGACATCCGACACAAATCTGTATCCAATTAAAGTGCAATCGTGCAAATAAGTTTGACATGACCCAATTAGCAATATCAGGATGATTTCATGCTTTAGGACAACAGTCATCAAGTGTGTACGTACACACACTTACTGCTGTGTAAAGTCAATGGACGATATGAATCCTCATAGGCATTACACATAGTAGCTTCCATTATACAATGCAAATATCAGCCTCCAAAATTTGGAAAATACTGCAGGGTTTTTTTTCAACACCAAAACACAGGTTGAATCAAGCACCACAATTCAGCATTTCAAAGATATCTTGGCTAATGGCATTCCTATCCATGGATTCCTATCATCGCACATTAGTTGGTGTGATTTC
Organism: Lytechinus variegatus; assembly: GCF_018143015.1. Taxonomy (NCBI): domain Eukaryota; kingdom Metazoa; phylum Echinodermata; class Echinoidea; order Temnopleuroida; family Toxopneustidae; genus Lytechinus; species Lytechinus variegatus. Next base: position 784,821 of record NC_054742.1, read on the forward strand.
TTGAGACTGTGAGTCGTCACTAACACCAAACTGTGAATGTGAACCAGAGTCGTCTGTAGAAAGGCTCATTCTTGAAGACGCTACCGATAGACTACGTTCTTGGCCAACATCAACCCCCTCATCATCATCCTCTTCCTCCACTTCGGTATCGTCATCATCTTCTTCCTCCTCATCACCCTGTTCATCGTCAAAGTAACTGTGTGACAGGCTTTGCTCAGCTGTGATCCGATGGTCTGGATTGAAACATAGCATTCGCTAAAAAGAAACAAAGGTGAGAATGTTTAAAATGGAAAATACAAGATTGTTTTTCAATCAAGCAACAAGCAATTTTGAATTTGGGTGCATTTTAAAGTCAGTTCATAACAAAACAACACTTGTGGAATTCTTGAACTGAACATGAATGGCACTCTGTGAAGAATGTTGCAAATGGATGATCTCAGAACTCTATCAAATGAGTCTATTTGTCATCAGGCATATAATTCAATAGCGCCATCTTGTGTCAAATATGTAGTTATTTACAATGGGTGTTGTGGCGTGCGCCTGTAATCCAAGCTGTGGGGAAGTTACAAATTGATGCAGAGGTTCGAGGTTCAAGCCCTGGTCAGGTCTTTCGGATGGTGACGTTAAAGGTCAGTCCCAGACGTAAATAATCATATCTGATTGATACACGTCTGACAAAACTCAAATACATACACACACACAATGGCAACCAATGCTATTCATATTCCTCTTATCACACAGAGTATGGGTTAGGAAGATACTCAAATTTCATGAATGATAAGTTATAATTGAAAGATTGCCTTGATATTTTCAGTCTAAAATATGTTCAATGTTTTTTTTTAAATATGTAATTGCCTTGTTTACGGCAAATTGTGATTTGAAAAAAAATATGATAAACCCTTTGTATCACTTAAAATGTGTGGGAAAAGTATGTTCAAACCACATAGGACCAAGATTAATGTAAAGAGCACACTACCCCCTACTCCCAATTCAACATACATGCAGAGAGTTGAAAAATACAACATTCATCAATGATAGATTAGTCCAATTATAATGAATTCTAAGAAATTACATGAAAGCCCATCTCCAGAATCTCTTCCTGACATGTCTTATCACTCCTAAGAATATTGCTTTAAATTCCCTCTCTTACCTCCAATAGATCTAGGCCATGATTGCATATCTCCTGGACAAGGTCTAGGAAAGATCGCTGTCCAGTCTGACGAAAGGAGCTCCATGGAAGTGCAACATCTGGCCATTGATCCTCCGGTGGAAGCCCAATAACCCTAACAAAAACAGAAAAGAGTTAGTTTAATCAGTAGTGCCTTCAGTAGAACTCACATCATCTCTACTGGAAGAAATATGATTTCACTCAAAACAGCAAATAAATAATGTTTTCCACAGGAGTGTGTAATAGAATTATTCAGAAAAGTAATAAAATAATATCAAATTAAAAGCAGAATTTAAAACTTAAAATTCCGAATTCTTCAATTCAAAATGAAAATTCAAATTAGAAGGCCTGCTCTTGAAAAGATTTAGTATCACACACTTTCAGTTTAATCTGGATATATGTAATCAATTAGAAATCATTTTACACACATGAAAACTGTTTTTATTCTTTATCTAAAAAAAATCATTAGTTTTTCATGAATTTAGTTTAGCCTTTGGCCAAATTTGGAACAAAGATGAAACATCTTATTCAGTAAATCATGATAGATTAATTTGTAAAAGACAAAAATAGTTTCAATCTGAGCAAAAAATGACGGGGGGGGGGGGATTTCATCTATTTTATCATACCTCTCATTGCTGATGTCACATATCTGTTTTTAAGTGAAGGCCTTTGCATAATGGTCGATTGCAAAGGCCATTTAAGTGGTTTTAAAACTTTATTAAAAGAGAAAATGTCTTGAAAATCTAGAGCTACTTCAGATAATTTTACAACAAACAGATTGAGTAAATAAGTAATTCCTTTACAATAATACACTAGAAATAAAATAGGCTCTATTTTGACGTACTCATTTTTAATCAACTTCACTGAAAAAGAAACAGATCTTTTTGGGAAAATCTACTACTACTAAGAAGAATAGTGTGTGTTTTACAATATGTTATGTACATGACATTGTACTGTAGGTCCAAACTATCAAAACCTTCATTCTTCAATAAAAAAATAAGAGTTTAATTTTTTTTTGGAAAATCTACTACTACGAAGAAGAATAGTGTGTGTTTTACAATATGTTATGTATATGAAATTTTACTGTAGTTCCAAACTATCAAAAGCTTCATTCTTCAATAAAAAAAATAACAGTTTAAATTTAAAACTTGAACATCAATGCCCAGTTGACACTGTAGTGAATTACATTGGTGAATTGAGGGAACAAATTGAAACTGATGAAGAAATGACGGAGAAGAAGCATTTTTTGTGATTTATAAATAAATTTCATGTAAGTTAGCATAAATAATTTTCTAGTCAATATTGCTAAATTCTGTATAGCACCTTGGTGAACCTCATGTAGCTCTCAGATGGAACAAAAAAAAATCCAAATTGGTCAACAAATACATAAGTATCAGAGTTTTGGAAAATATGTATAAATTAGCATATTAAATGAGTTTCAAATCTCCACCTAAAGGTATCATATAGAGCAAACAAAACTGAAATTGATCAACAAATGAAGAAGAAAAAGCATTTTTGTGATTTTTAAATAAATTTTGCATGAAGCATAAATAATTTTCAGGTCAGAATTTCAAAATTCTATTTGGAGGTTTGATGACCCTCAAGTAGCTCTAATAGATGGATGAAAAAAAAATTGAAATTGGTCAACTAAGTATTTTTAAAGAATTTTGAAAAATGCGCATAAATTAGCATATTTCCAAATTCTGTGTAGAAATTATGAATCCCCAACCTAGTGCTATCATATAAAGCAAACATAATTGAAATCAGACTTGAAATGACTAGGGAGAAGCATTTTCAAATTGTGGACGGACCATGAACGCAACGCCATGGCATAAGTTCATCTGGCCCTTCAGGCCGGATGAGTTAAAAACATTAAATAACATTTCCCCCAAGTTAATCAAACTATTGCACATATGTGAGACAAAATAAGCTGTCAATCAACTTGATGGGGGGGGGAGTAAATCAAATTTCACTTACTCAAATATTTTATGAAGTTGATCCTTGTCAGACTGTCCCCTGAACAGAGGCCTGCGGAGAAATAATATGAATAATTATTACATTTTAACTAGAAGGTTCTTCTCCAGTGGCCTGCTGTATCATACAAGACTGACTATACTTTTCCACAATAGTAAGTATCAGAGGGCTAAACAGCTACCTGTAGTCAAAACTGAAGTTCCCATGGAAAGTACCACAATGGCAAAGTGAGCATAATGTCTTTGTATAATAGGCCCAAAGGGTGTAGCACAGAAAATTTAAATGTGACTTCACTTTGCAATTAAATTTCCAGTTCTGTTCAACATCTAGTGCACAGAAGAATAATGCAAGACGATCAGTGATGCTTGATTACTCTTATGTCTAAGTTTCATGAACGATACTTTCAAAGTTATGACTCTTCAAAAAACTTAACCTTGGTGAAGATTTCCATGTTGATTCTCAAAACATGGTCGAATTTTAATGACCCAAAATGACTATTTACCTTGGTCATGTGATTTAAAGCTCATTTAATCTGATCATTGATACTTGGTTACCCTTAGGTCATATACTTTCTAAGTTTGATGACATTTAAAAAACTTGACCTTGGTTAAGATTTCAATGTTGATACCATCACTGCCATCAGAAAAGCGGTGCCTATAATCTCTCTCTGATGTACATGCAAGACAAAAACCAACTTGAATTTATGGTGGACCTCCCTTTTAAAAAAGTGAAACACTTCTATGTCCAGTACTTCTTTTTACAACCATCTACATGCATATAATGCAAGTAATTGAGATTAGCTGAAAGGTTTAATGCCTTGAACGTCACAATTTAATGTGCAGTTTATGATTACTTTTTTATCATGAATCCATACAATAGGAAAAAATGGATTGTTTTAATGACTAATGAAAAATTATCAAAATGTGACATTAATTATCAACGAGTCTTCCTGATCGATTGAGAGTATACCATTTCTCGATTTTGTGCTGGCAGGGCAAAGAACTTTTTTGCTTTGACTAAAAGTGACATAAAAGTGGATAAATGCCTGCATGTTGTATGGTAAGTACATTTCAGGTTCTTCTATCAAACATTATTTCAGATATTATTGGAAGGGCAAAAACCTTTAACTTTTGCTTGTAACCAAAAAATATTATCATATTTGGTAACTGCATGAAAGGTTTCTTCCATCCGATATTAAATGTTTAAATATTATGACAAACTGATGGTATTCTGATCATTGAAATGGAAGTCCAACCTTTGAAGTAGGTTCTTTATTATTAAAAAAAATGAGAAAAATGAATGAATAAGGGATTTGGAAGGAAAATTCAAATTTGAAAACAACCATAAAGAAATGGCACAATTTTGAAGTTTTCAAATTTTTGGTTTGTGAAGGTAAAAGCAGGAATCTACCAAGTAAATGTATAAATCTACAACATAAATTCCAAATTTGTAGTTCATGACTGAAATAAATTCTCATAGTAGCATGTATGAAATAAAATATATGATAAATGCACAGGGTAAATCATGGCAATATAATATCCAACACATTCTAGAAGTAGGCCTATACCAACCTTCTCCTATGAAGCTCAGCAAATATGCATCCAACACTCCACATGTCAACTGGTGTTGCATAGCTAGCCTGTAGAAGAACTTCAGGTGCCCGATACCACATTGTGACCACCTGCAGTAAGCAATTGGTAAAATGAGATTTATGACCTGCATAATCTTACATTACACTTCTTCACAAGATTCAGCTCTGTGTAGAACTAAATGCAATCACCATTTCCATACTGTACAGCATGATCATAACACTTTATTTTAAAGCCAAATAAGAACAAACCAGTTAAAGAATTTTTAATGGTCTCACTTTCATTAACAATTTCTACATGTCACTTTCATACAAAAAATTGTTACTACTGAATTCTATATAAATCTTTGCTTTATAAGCCACATTGTTATTTATGACTATAACAATAATTACAATTATTATCTTGGATCAGGGGTGGTATTCTGAAAATTGATTTAACTTTTCTTGTAACTCAGCAAGATAACAGCTCGCTAAAATTCTCTTAAATCGGTATTCTGAAAATTGTCTTATATCTGTAAAGACATCCCCCATTTTCTGGAAAAAGTTCTATTATTATTTTGATAAACATATTCCATACATAAAATCATTTGATAAGAAAAAAGGGAAGCGGCCTTGGATTACTGCTGGTATACTCCAATCTATAAAAAAGAGAAATTGTATAAAAGAAGTATCAAGAAACCATCCCCTGATAGTATTGACAAATACAGAAAATACCGCAACAAACTTACATCGATTATACGTTGCTCTCGAAAATTGTTTTACTCTAAGAAATTTGAAAAGGCTAAAGGCAATATGTCTTCAACTTGGAAGGTTGTAAAAGATATTTTATGCAAACAGGAGAAAAGTAAAATCCCAGAGAAAATTGTGATTGAGGATAAAGAATTGACTTCTGCAGAAGATATTACTAATGCATTTAATGTGTATTTTGCCAGTGTTGGCGAAAATCAAGCCAAAACAATAATTGGGAACGGGTGCAATTATAGAAATTTTCTTCATGAGCCATCTACAGTATCTATTTTCCTCAGACCGACTTGCAGTGTTGAAATTTTCAATATAGTCAGTTCGCTTAAAGCTAGTCACTCTTGTGGACATGATGAAATTAGCACAGTTTTATTGAAACAAATTATTAATTCCATAGTGACACCAATTGTTTACATTTGTAACATCTCACTCTTAACAGGAGTGTTTCCTTCTTCTTTCAAACTAGCCAAGGTGATCCCAGTTTACAAAAGAATGATGTAAATATTGTTTCAAACTATAGACCTATCTCCATATTGCCCACATTTTCTAAAGTTCTGGAGAGGATTGTGTATAATAGGCTATATGACTTCTTGGATACACACAAGTCTCTAAATCCTGAACAATATGGATTTCGGCAGTCACATTCTACTGATGTTGCCTTGTTAAAATTTTATGATCATGTTTCCAGTGCTCTTGCTGGTGAACATGTGATTGGTGTTTTCATGGATCTTAGTAAGGCTTTTGACACACTAGACCACACAATCCTTCTCTCAAAATTGGAACACTATGGAGTCAGGGGTGTAGCTTTAAAATGGTTTACAAGTTATCTAGCTATGAGAAAACAATTTACCTACTGTAACTCATTTAAGTCAGATATCTTGTCTCTGAGATGTGGCATTCCGCAAGGATCCATCTTAGGCCCTTTGTTATTCCTTGTATATATCAATGATATTTGTGATGTTTCTAATCTTTTTAAGTATACTTTATTTGCGGATGATACAAGTGTGTTCTTATCTCATCGTGAAATCAAAAGTCTTGAACGTACAATTAACTCTGAACTGCCAAAGTTGGATTCTTGGTTTAGAAGTAATATACTCTCTCTCAATGTTCTGAAAACGAATTTCATTCATTTTAGTGGTAGGAAATCTAATGATAAGCATTCGATAAATATTTACTTAAACGGCACCCCAATTGAAAGAAAAGCATGTACGAAGTTCCTTGGTGTATATATCAATGAAAAACTTAATTGGAAAGACCAAGTGAATCACATCAGTGCACCAATCTCTCGAAATATCGGTGTGTTGTACAAAGTTAGATATTACGTTGCCACCAATGTATTATTGATGATATACAATACTCTTGTTTTACCTTACATTTCATACTGCAATATTCTGTGGGCAACAGCTAAGGGTTTGACAAATAATATTCTTCTTCTGCAAAAGAAAGCTATTCGAATATGTACTCGATCTGGTTTTAGAGACCACACAAATCCTCTGTTTTACAACTATAGTGTTTGAAAGTTGACGACATACATTTTCTTCAAACTGCCATATTCATGTTTCGATATAACGCAGGACTCCTGCCGGTCTCTTTCACTTCTATATTTCAAACGAATAGTGCAGTTCACTCACACTACACAAGACAGGCATCTAATATGCACTTAAACACCGCATTAGCCCATAAGTCGATAAGGCATAATGGTCCAGATATTTGGAATTCTTTACCGCAAAGTATTCGCAATTTACGTAAAACATATTCCTTTAAGAAGGCAGTTAAGAGCATGCTCATCTCGAAACTATGATGAAAATGTAGGCATATAATGTTTTCTTCAAAGATAGTACATGTCGTTGTATTTGCTCGACAAATTATGCATATATTCTTATATAAATTGGGGTACCCTCCTTTCTATTCTTGTTTCATCTTCTCTGTATACTTCTATGTAAATATTGTATATACATGTACCTGTATACATACATACCCTTTCATCAGTTTTTTTTTTTTCTGGTTAGTGTAAAATAATGGTTTTGTAATGACTCAAGCTTCAAGCTTATGTTGCAAGACCTTTGTGTGCTCTGTTAATGAGAGATTATGTAATATTTTCTTTACGTAATATTGTCTTTATGTAATAATCACTAATGTATCACTCTATTTTCATATATGAGATTGTGGATGATGTGAACACACATGAAACAATAAATAAATAAATAAATAAATAAATAAATTTTATCTCTGACACGCCTAGTATTTTATCATCATCCAATCAGTAAAAATTCTTCTAGAAAATAATAAGGCGGATTGTTAACATGTGGCGTAATATCCTTTGTGCCACCAACGCTTATGCTTGTACACTAATGTGCTAAAATACATGTGGCTTTTCTCATATTTTCTCTGAAAGATTCATCATCTCGAATGCCAATTTTCAACTGCTGAAAAGTCTACCAATCCATCATTATGACGTCTTTGGAATGTCTCCTTTTGTAAACATGATGTTCTTGCAGCATGCAGCAAGAAATTATTATTGTTGATCGAGAAATATCGCATTCAACATTAATTTAAATAGACCCCAATCTCTTGTAAATTTTCTTGTATTTTGCAAATAAGTTAACAGAACGCAAAGATAAGATAATTTTCAGAATATCTTTTATCTCGATATGTTATCTCGCGCACAGAGATATATGCGCCATTTTTTACTTTATGCATCATTGTAACTGTGACGTCATAAGCCCTTAGTGAAAGTTACAAGAAAAGATACACGAATTTTCAGAATACTGATTTTATTGTAACTCTTTAAGATACAAGAATAATTCTCTTCAGACAATTTTCAGAATGCGGCCCCAAGACTCTTACTTTCAATGGCCTTTATGAGCTGTTGTTCCAGCAGGCAATGCATACCCTCATACCCTTCTAAATTCTTAACATGCTGAGCGCCGGGCCATTGTTTATGATTACCATCTCCCATTAATGAATTCTACCACCTGAATTTGGCGTTAGTTTGATAATAATAAAATTTAGAAAATATACCTGCATATTTGCCTTACACTTGCTTAAAATCAGAAGTCTGTATTGTGCTCATCAATAATACAGCATAGCTAATAACCCTAAAGGACTGGGCTATTTGAGATGCATTGAGAACTTGGGGGGGCATGATGCCCCTTCTGACCTTTGACCATGGTAATGTGACCTGAAACTCGCACAGGATGTTCAGTGATACTTGAATACTCTTATGTATAAGTTTTATGCGCCTGATCCATAAAATTTCAAAGTTATGATGGTAATTCAACAAATACCCCTAACTTGGCCAAAGTTCATGAATCAGATCCATAACTTTTCAAAGTTATGATGGTAATTCAACAAATACCCCTAACTCAGCCAAAGTTCATTGACACTAAATGTCCTTTGACGTTGATCAGAGAATCCCTGGTAAGACAGAGATTTCTCCTTGCTCCTTGACACTTGTACAAAATAAAATGTACTCATCAAGCTGCCAATTATGAATATTAGCGGTCTTATGCTTTAACAGCCATTGAGCTTTTTTATTCCTTGTATGATTACATGAAAATTATTCACCCTTAAGTTTTTGTCTCACCTGCATAGCAGAGTGAGACTATAGGCGCCGCTTCTCCGACCGCGGTGTCAACATCAATTCTTAACTAAAGGTTAAGCTTTTGACGTGACAGCGTAACTTAGAAAGTATATGGACCTAGTTCATGAAACTTGGCCATAAGGGTAATAAAATATTACTGAATATCCTGTTGAAGTTTCAGGTCACATGGACTCTTACAATGTACTTCTACAATGTACTTTGGGAATTTGTGGTTTTCTCCTATAAAGCACTTTTCCCTCATTCAGTAATCAAAATAGAATTTTCTAATATTGTATGTCCTCATACAAGAAAAAAGTTAATCAGTGTAGGCTCTTGAAAAAAGAGATTTTAGTACGCTACATATACCTTAAGTTTGTATACCTGAGTAAATAGACGAGATATCCATCCTTTATAACATGACTTCACTTACATCAATTTGAAATCCCTATAGGCATAAAGATTACAAATTTTCAAACGAAACAAAAATGATGACTTTCTTATTTTTTTTCTAATTTTGTTCAAAATTCCACCAAAATTTTTCTCTTTCTTGTTCAAGTAACTCTCCACCCACTTTACGATAATTCCCCTGTAACAATAGTTAATAGTTTAATGGTTTTATTACTGATAAAAATGTTATTTCAAGTATATGGTGTGAAAAATTCTTTATAAGTTAAGCAGGAAGGGAGAAATGATCTTTTAAAATGTTTTTGTTAACATGTGCACTTTTAATTATTTGGAGAATGGAAATAGTGAATTCTTACCACTGGGGTCAGAGCCATTTGAAAACTGTAAACACGTGACAAACCAAAATCAGTGAGCTTGAGTTTCTTATCACAAGCAATGAGAATATTCTGTGGCTTCAAATCTCTGTGAGTCACACGGTGGGAGTGAAGATATTCTACACCACTAAGAAGCTGTTGCATCAATACCTAGAAGGAAAGAAGACACAATGCAGTTCAAAATATGCAAACAATTACATGCACATTTCATTGGTATCAGAAATATCTACATGTATGACTAGATCATAAAGCAAAGGCAAACAAGCAAATTTGGGATTCATGACACAGGTATCAGGGCATTTCCCAAAGGTACGATAGAAGGTGGTGAAACTGATGATGAATGAATTACAAGCCAAGGAGTTAAACAAAGCTTCTCATCACAGTATGCATGACTTTACAAATCACTGAAATAATGAATACAAAGTGTGAGCCTACAGTATCTAAACAACCAATCCCAATGATTTCATGTAAAACTGACAATGGGATCTGAATATGTATTAAAAGTTAGAATATTGAATTACAAAGTTGTACTTCAACATAACCTGGGGAAATTTAATATTGAATGACTGGAAAACCCATTGGCTTGTCGTCTTGATGTTACTTGTGAAGTCATGCATAACCTCACAAGCAGCTTTATGAAACAGGTACCAGATTTAGTTCTCTCTGACTTACATTGTGTCATCAGATCACTTATTACTAACCTTGGCATGATTGGACAGTCCTTTGCTTCAAATGTTATATTCTTGGACCTACCATCACATCCTTCAATACTTACATCCATAGCATAAAGAGTTTAACTCTCAAGTAGAGGGTAAATCCTAATGTTATATTTCAATTGCTGACACATTAGCTCAAAGACCAAAGTCAGGTTGATCCTTCCTTGTTCTACCAACACACCCTTTGCTACCTCTGATAATAACATCCATAGTGCAAAGACTTTAACTCTGATAGTACAAAGACTTTAACTCCAATAGTAGAAAAACTATGGAGTAGTAAGAGGAGGTGGTAGAATCCCAAAGTAGATCTGTAAGTACTAATGGACTATGGTAGCAAACAGACCAGCAGAGTCAGGTTGTTCATTCACATTACTACCTTCATATTACTTGAAAATAATCCTGGGGTTTGGAAGGAGGGCATCTCACATGTAAATGTACTGGACTAATTCGTGAAAAACTAAGTCACTGACCAAAGTCAGGTAATTCTTTAATCTTTCTTCACATTAACAGTTATATAACATTTGATGTTACCATTAATGGTTACAACGTACAAATGGGAAGTATTTCATGAAATGGTTTATCATATACTTTATGTTGACAAAGTCTGTTTTATCCCACAGCTACCATAGAAACAGTCAGAAACCTGTCCTTCTCAGTCTATTAAAATCATAAAATGCTTTAAATGAAATGCCCTCCAGGAGGCGTATACCAGCTATATGACCATTAAAGTCATCATAAGCTATCAGATCAATGTCTAGATGGTGGCTGATCAATATACCATCACATCACTACCAACATTGATTATAGATTAAGAAATTAAACTCAGTGTAAAGTTATAGAGAACATATCTTTCAAGGTACTGGGCAAATTCTTACATATCAGATTCCGGTTAATAATTGATCTTCCATCACAGAGGTTGATACGAACTAGAAATTAATCACAGAGATCAAGGAGAAGGTGGGGGCATGATATGCATCTACAAAAATATTGGGCCAACTCCTGACTCATTAGGTCAATTATCAGAGTCAGATTGTTCTTAATTCTCTTACTACTTTAAAACTAACCTTGACACTACTAGAACATAGTCATGGAGGTCTAGGAGAAAGAATAAGGTACCAAGATACTGGGCCAACTCCCCACTCATTAGTTCACTAAATCAGAGTCAGGTCGATCTGAAATCCCCTACCACTTATCGTAGTCAAGGAAGTCTAGGAGATGGAGGAAAAGGCATACACTGAGATACTGGGCCAACTCCCGACACATCAGAATCAGGTTGATAATAGATTTCTTACCAAGTCATACTAACCTTGATAGTACTAGAACTTAATCCTGGGGGAGGACATCTCTCAAGATACTGGGCTAGGTCCTGGTCTACAAGCTCAAAGACCAAAGTTAACATCATCTCTGATCTTCCAACATCCATCACATCACAAACGTCAAGAAGTCTGTAAGACAAGGAGAGGTTATACAGAAAAATAAAAATATAAATCATTTCACCTAGTGTAGTAGTTATTTCTAAATTTCACTGTCTAAAAATTACAGTGTATCTGGTAAACAAATAAGTCTGATATAGAATAAAATGATAAAGCAATACACATTATCATTCACATGTGGTTTCAGTGTGTTTCCTATCTTGTACATTGCCTCTTGTATGATCTACTCAATTATGATAATACAAAGAGTTTAGGCAAACAATTTTTCTAATCATTCTTGAAAGCTTTAAAAGAGAGGGAGTAAAGCCGTAAAACATTCAACTAGCCTGAATATGAGAAAAAGCCTTCAAACACGAAAGGGTGAGTATATGTTCCTTAACACTTTTATCCATTCAACCATTTGATCAAAATTGTTTCTCCTGCCGTAAATAGTTCATTATTATGAACATGTAGAAGCAATTAAAACATACAAGTAGGCCTATGGCCCAAGATATATATAATCACTATTTTCATCCTTTAAATCTACCAATATTCAACCATTTGATAACTGATTCACTGGTTAATTCATCTTCACTTACACTATGTTTTGCTAACACAACACAAATATCCTTCTATAATTCTATCAAATTCAGTTATATTGAAATTAAAAGATTTTTTAGAAATTCAATAGGAAACTGAAACATGGGTAGAAAAGAATGCTATCAAAGTATATGAAAATGAAATTCTGAAGTCTGAAGCACTGTACAATATTAATTCCTTCCCCTCTTAAACATGTATCTATAAAGTGCATCACCACTCTAATTAAATACCAAATGATATTTGACAATCATTAACAAAGAAAAAATCTACACCTGCAAAAGCTGCAATGATCATTTACGAGCTCCTGAAACAGTTTACCGCCTCGCTATATGACAGTGATTAATCAAGAGAATTATCAGTGTCATTACGAAACGAGGGGAATCACCTAGTTTCTGTTTTGGTCTTGAGGCACATATGCTCAAAAATTTCCAATTGGGTATTCGATTTATGTGAAAATAGATATGCCATCCTCCATGCTATTGTGAGAGCTTTAGCGGTGCTTAAAACGTGCCATGCAGTATAACTGATTCTGCTATCTGAAATGCAAGCAACTACCTATTAATTACTGGTAAGTTTCTCTATTATTTTCTGCACAATTAACCATGATATTTCTAGACTAATTCAAGCTCTTATTAACAACAAAACCGTGTGCATAGTCTACTTGACAATGATAGCACATACTTATAGTTTTGCAACTGCAGGCGACTCATTGTTTTGTTTTCATTAAAAATGGAGAAATGTAGGTGTTGTTATGAGTCAGTAGAAAAAAAAGTTAAATTCCCAACTGAAATATTACAGGGACATGACATAAGTAGTTGGATCTCTATTAGCCAGAGTTGCTTCAAAGGCAAGATTCTTGTCTCAACAGCTCTTAGACCCCGTTCTCATTACCGCTCAATTTACTGGAAATTTTACTAGAATTTTACTGGAAAATTTATTGGAAACTAGTTTAACATGTAATGAGAACAGTGAAAGTGGTAAACCAGTTCGGAAAACCTTGCCATGTAGTTTTCAAGATCACTCTGACTCATTAAACTGGTTTTAGCATACATGTAAGTGAGGACACAACCGTTCTTCAGGAAGCAATCTTCGCACATTTTGAGTGCGCTACTCCACACACTGTCTGTAGAATGCTCGGTGCTGTTTCAAATTTTGTGTGAAACATGTCACCCCAACTGAGAGCAATCCCATAGCAATAAGACCACTTATCGTGAAGTTGTTTTATAAAACCACTTTCGGCTGATGCTAGCAAAGCAGTCCTCTCAACTGGTTTCCTGAACCGGTTTTCAGTAGGTTTTCAGTAAACTAGTTTTAGAAAGTATAATGAGAACGGTGTCTTAGACCCTGTTCTCATCTAGGTTCATAAACTAGTATAGTTGAAACCAGTTTTAGTGGAAACTTGTTTAACATGTAATGTGGATGCTCGAAGAGATCTTGCAAGTGATCTTCCAAATCAGTATTTAAAACTAACTTGCAATGTGGTTTTTAAAGAGCAACAAGACCACTTTACATGAAGTGGTTCTGGAAACCATTTCAAGAAATATTGATCTTCTAAACTGGTTTCCAAAACTGGTTTGAGGGAAACTGGTTTCCTAAACTGGTTTGAGGGAAACCAGTTTAAGTATACTGAGAACAGGGTCTTACACACAAAGTGCTTGATTATGAAGATGATTTTTATGCTTCATTACATTGATAATTATACATGTATGCACTCAATCAATCAATATAAATAAACCGTAGGATGGATAGCTAAATGCAAGCTTTGTGTTCTAGACCCCCTGATAACTAGATAATTTTTAAATTGGGGCTGATGCCAATGAGCCTAATTATCATGTCAAGGAAGTTTACAGGATGTGTATATTATAAATGTTGATGATATAATTACACCTCCATGTTATTTCTTGGGTATCTTAGGAGCATTGGCCTCCACAAGCAGCATATCAAATTGAAAGAAATAAAAAAAATCTTGATGAGTTCCCCTAACATGCATAGAGGGTGTGACATTAAACTTTATTGCTATAGAAACTACATACAGGAAGAGTCAATCACTAATGGAGTAAAAGAGAGGGTCCCATCATATTTCCATTACCGGTACTCTGCTAATTATCAGTGCTGGAAAGCAAGTTGGACGCTTCCACTGCATCCTTTTCATCAATTCCCTTATTGTTTGATTATTTGATACTTTTTAAAAATGTGCTTAAAAAACTTAATGCAAATAATTTTCTAAAAAGACAAAAACATGTATATTATCAAAAGATTCAATGACCTAACAATATTGTAAGATCGGAATATTACATGTAGATGAAATCTTCACCAAAGCTTTGATCAGTCCTTTAGCATGATAAAAACCTGCATTCAATCCTTAATAAAATTGCATAAATCAATAAAATATATTAAATCCTTGATAAATAGGATACTGTGTCAAGATCAAAGCCTTCAAAGTTTTCTCTCTGCAATGGTTATTTCCCTGTTCCCTCACAGGAAGTCATCAGTGGTTGCTTTTACACCTGCCAAATCACCAAAATACCTGTTATTTTGCAAGTGTCGAAGCAAGGTCCCATCATGTATGATATACCCTGTGGCCAGTTGCAGTTACAATCAAACTCATTTCCAAACATCAAAACAACTGGATTTTCAACTCATTGGAAGGATGCAAGTAGTTAGAACTTTATGATTTTCTGAGTTGCTTTCATTCAAATGTAACTCTTTTCTTCAACAGCCCCTAGAAAAAGAAAATGCCTGGAAAATTGTGGGTACTACATGTATTTAAAATTGCATCAAATATTGCAAGGAATATCTCCAAAAGAGCAGGTGTATTTGCACTGTGAAAGCAATTACAAGAACATAAGGTGTGAGGCAGGAAGAATGTAGATCATACGTCTATGATGTCACAATACAAGTCTTTTTGCAAGTTCAGAACTTGTTACAAAAACTTCATCTGGTTCAGGCTAGAGTGAAAGCAGAGAGGTCTGGAGAGAATTTATTAGTATTTATGTAATTGAGTGGGGGTATGAAAGCACCAACACTTTCTATTTCCCTCTACGGATGATCTGAATTTTTTTTTTCTTGATCACCTGACAATCGTTTTCAAGTCTCATAACCTTGGGGGGTTTTTTCCCATCAGTAATAAAATTTTATGGTCGTCCTCAAAAATCGTTTTTAAAAAGAGAAGTCACATGTATCTTATCTGACAAAAAATCTTAAAACACATAATTTTTTTTATTACTTTTTTTCTTCTACATTTAAAAACTAAAATGTTATTCAACCACCATTTAAAGAAAAGAACATTCTGATGGAAGCGCCATGCAGCTGCCAATTACAGCTAACGCAACAAAAACAACTGAAGATTTAAAAAATTTCCCAATGACAGAACACTGATCATTCTAGATTAAACACTGACTGTAATGACTAGATTCAGTGAAACAAATATGGTTTTCACACTGCATAAATTTTCCTTAACCCTGGGAAATAGGTGGGGCTAAGGGGGGGTGGTCTTAGCCCAACCTATTTCCCAGGGTTAAAGGAATGGTCCCGGCTGGAAGTATTTATAGTTGAACTAGAAATGCTCGGCGGGGTGCGCGGCCGAGCACATGTATCCCCGAACGCACCGCGCCATTCGTCATTGCGATATATAGAGCTCACACAGAAATTTAACAAATAAATACAATTATTAACCGTATCAGACATCTGAGCAGGGCAACTTTCAAACATTGTTGCCTGCTTAAGACTGGGATCAAATGGCCGGTCATTTAAATTCCAATTGTTTATCCACGGGCCCAATTTATTGCCCGCTCAGGAAAGTCAATGAGAAAATGCGTGGAAATGTAGCGGGCAATAAAAGACAGCGCAAATATCCGGGTATTCTACGAGTTTTTTGTACGCGTCCTTGAACCGCGCAGCGCTATACGTCATAATGGTAATCAAGTTGAGACAACGCTTGATACTGCATCCCTAGGCCAGGAACGCGTCATTTCAATTACGTCACAATGGTAAAGTTCAAAGGCCCAGTCGATCTGCTCAACATGAAAAACTAGATTCTCATTCTAAAAATTTTAAATATCGCCCGCAGGCCAGTCAATATTGCTTTATCATGGTGACAATGACCCTGCCCACATTTTGCCTATAGGTACCAAATTTGATGACAAGAATATGATGCGACACCTGTTGGGGAATACAATTATAGAGTAATCTGGATATATTTTGCAAACCTAACCCTAAGAGTACTACCCAAGACCCCCCACCAAAAATGATAATTGGAGAAGAAATGCAGACAGTACAGCACTCAGAAGGAAATCTCAGCTATTTCCACAAAAACTCTTGTTACCATGGCAATGATGTCTCCACCCACACCATAATCAATAGGTAGCTTTGCTTAACCATAATGGACCTTCATGCAACATTTGATGATGATCAGAGAAGAAATGCCGCTAGTAGAGCGATCACAAGGACATCTCTGCTATTCAAAAAAAACTCTTGTTAACATGGCAGCGATGTCTCCTCCCACATCGAATTCAATAGGCGGCTTTGCTTAATCATAATGGACAGGGTGACCAGATTTCACAAAATGAAATACGGGACAATTGACAAACGAAGATCAACAAAGAAGCCCACACAAAGTGTTAGACTTGTGAGAAAAATATAAAGAATTGGAAGGGAAGGTGACGAAAGAATGAAGGAGAGAAAGAAGAGATGATTGAGAAGGAAATAAAGGAAAACAGACAAAATAAGAGAAAGAATAAGATGAAAGAAATAAAAGAGATAAAAAAAGGTTTCCGTCATTCTTTGAAATGAATATAGAAAGAAAGAAAGAAAGAAAGAAAAGAAAAGGAAGGGGAGATGAGAAAGTGTCTGAAAGACAAAATAAAGGAGAGAATTAAAGGGGGAAAAGGGTAAGAAAAAGGAGGAAAGAGATAATGAAGGAAATAAACATATGTTTCTTTGAAAGAAATTAGAAAAAAGAAAATGGAAGGAAGGAAGGATGGGAAAGATAGAAACAAAAGAAAGAATAAGGGAAAAGAAAAAGAAGGGAAAAAATAAAGAAAGGAAGAAAGAGTGGAAGGGAAGAATGAAGGGAGGAGAGAACGAAAAAAAAGAGAAAATAATGGAAGGAGAGAAAGAACAAAAAGAAACAGGAGACGAAGAGAGAAGGAAGCCAAGGTAATTATATGGAAAGAAAGAATGAAGGAAATAAAAAAGGATATTTGATAAAGAAGGAAAGTACGAGAAAGAAGGAAATAAAGAAAAATGAACAGAGAGAGAAAAGAAAATGTCTAGGAAAGAAAGATAGGAAACTAATATATAGATAAATGGTTTATTAATAAAAATCATGACATCATCGCAGCTAAGGCCGAAGTGCGATGTATTCATAATTAATAAAGACACAAAAAATATTCAAACAATAACACAGATAATTCCAAAATAAATAATACGAATAAAGTATCGGGTATTGGAAATAAAGATAGATGGAACAAAAAAGGGCAAGCAGAAAGGATAGGGTATATATAAAAGAAATAAAAAGGGAAAAGTTCAAACTTCAAGTAAACAAAAAAATCCAATCATCTAATAAAAAACAACTAGATCTATAAAAACTCAATAACTTGTTCCTCTGATTACATCTTCATATCATTAATCTTAGAATCCATAGCATAATTATAAGAATTTCCCGCCGATTTTGTGATTATTTTGGTGGAAAAACTGTTTATCATGTGAGACTGTTTCACCATTGAGAATTTGCTTCGATCCTACATCGTGTACATGTCTCGCTAGTAGCCTGCCACACACAGGCAGGAGACCAGTTCGTTTGCAATGCATTGGGTTAGCAAGAAATCACCGCAGAACTTGCAAAAGTTTACAGTAAATATTGATTTAATTGTTGTCCCTGCTTCTTCAGCTGTTTGTTATTTAATGAAAGTTCGTCACTTTTAAATGTATTAACTACATTCTGTTCAATATTCTGAAATACGGGACAAATAGGCGTCCCGGGAAGGGTTTGTCGGGACGCCGGGACACAGGAGCAAAATACGGGACGTCTGGTCACCCTGATAATGGACCTTCATACCACATTCGAAGAAAATCGCAGAAGAAATGCAGCTGGTAAAGTACTCACAAGGACATCTCTGCTATTCCACAAAAACTCTTGTTACCATGGCAACGATGTCTCCGCCCACAGCAAAATCAATAGGCAGTTTTGCTTTACCATAATGGACCTTCATGCCACATTCAAAGAAAATCGGAGAAGAAATGCAGCTGGCAGAGCACTCACAAGACTTCTATGCTATTTCCACAAAAACAATTGTTACCATGGCAATGATGTCTCCGCCCACCCCAAAATCGATAGGCGGCTTTGTCATACCATACTTGATCTTCATGCCAAATTTGAAGTTGATCGAAAAAGAAATGCACCTGATAGAGGGCTCACAAGGAAATCTCTGTGGCGGCGGACGCGGCGCGATGAGGCCAAATCCATTATCCTCCGAACTCTGTTCGGGGGATACAATAAATAGAGTAGAATTCACTGAGCAAAATGCCAAAGATTTCATAAAAATCGGATAACAAATAACAAAGTTTAAAGAATTTTAAAGTTTAGCAATATTTTGTGAAAACAGTCGTCATGAATATTCATTAGGTGGGCTGATGATGTCACATCCCCACTTGTTATTTTGTATTTTATCATATGAAATTAGGTTTATTCAAATTTTTTCCTCCAAGAACTAGAAAAATGGGATTGACAACTTATTTAGTGCATTAGATAATTATTGCTGCAATTTATTTCATTATAAGGGAGACATATTATTCACACAAGTATGAAATGTCATATTTGAGATTGTTCTTCTCCTTTGAAGGTGAAAGGCCTAGTGCCCTGAAATTATATTCATCAAAATTCGCGATAAACATGTACTGTAAACAAGTATTATACTAGAGATGCTCGGCGGGTTGCGCAGCCGAGCACATGTATCCCCGAACCCACCGCATCATCCATCATTTTGACGAAAAAAATAATATAATAAAAAAATTATCATGGCGACAATGAACCTAGCATACAGGTCCCCCAAGTCCATCTACCATCCAAGTGTGGTTGAAAAGTGACTTATGGTTGCGGAGAAAGAGAGTCTTGCATGTTAACTTCAACACTGACCTGAAATGACCTTTGACCTTACCATGCGACCTCTGACTGCAGCTTAACATGCAGGTCCCCCAAGTCCATCTACCATCCAGGTTTGGTTGAAAAGTGACTTACAATTGCAGAGTTAGGTTCCATAAGAGAGTCTTGCAAGTAAACTTTAACGTTGACCTGAAAATGACCTTTGACCATACCATGTTACCTGCGACTGCAGCATAGTCATGCAGGTACCCCAAATCCATCTACCATCCAAGTTTGGTTGAAAAGTGACTTACAGTTGCAGAGTTAAGTGTCATAAGAGAGTCTTGCATATAAACTTTAACGTTGACCTCTAAATGACCTTTGATCTTTCCATGTGACCTCTGACCGCAGCATCACATGCAGGTTCCCCAAGTCCATCTACCATCCAAGCTTGGTTGAAAAGTGACTTACGGTTGCAGAGTTAGGTGTCATAAGAGAGTCTTGCATGTACATGTAAACTTTAACGTTGACCTGAAAATGACCTTTGACCTTACCATGTGACCTCTGACTGCAGCATAACATGCAGGTTCCCCAAGTCCATCTATCATCCAAGTTTGGTTGAAAAGTGACTTACGGTTGCGGAGTTAGGTGTCATAAGAGAGTCTTGCATGTATGTATGTAAACTTTAATGTTGAAAATGACCTTTGACCTTACCATGTGACCTCCGCCCACACCAAAATCGTTAGGCTTCTTTGCTATACCATACTCAACCTTCATGCTAAATTTGAAGACAATCAGAGAAGAAATGCAGCTGATAGAGCGCTCACAAGGAAATCTCTGAAATATCTTGAAAATTCACAATCTTTAAGTTTTTCTTGACAATTTACATTCATCCAAATGACCTTTGACATTCGCCTGGTGACATGAAATTTTATTCATGTACATGTATTTGCTGATAACAATTTTCAAAATTTGAACTTTTGTTGATACCAGTTTATTCCCCATAAATGACCTTTGACCCAGGCCTTGTGACATGAAATTACTGCACCCATTTACTGGTACTTAGTGCCCCCCCCCCCCCCCAGGG
This sequence comes from Lytechinus variegatus, assembly GCF_018143015.1. Taxonomy (NCBI): domain Eukaryota; kingdom Metazoa; phylum Echinodermata; class Echinoidea; order Temnopleuroida; family Toxopneustidae; genus Lytechinus; species Lytechinus variegatus. The sequence goes on from NC_054742.1 coordinate 805,550, forward strand.
TTCTGGGAGTACTGTTTATGCTTCATTTTTCAGAGGCAACACAATCTGCAGCTGGCTTTGAATTGCAATTTTCATTGAGGAAAGCGAGGTCACATTGGAAGCACCCTTCATCAAATTTTTTTTTTATATGGTTGACTATTATTTTAACTTCCAACAACTTTCAATCTTTTAGTAATTGCATGGAGCTAGTTGACATACATGTAGCCATAGAATTTCCATCATGGTGAGGGTAATAGTAAGACAAAATTTTATAAAGCATATATAAGAAAATAATAAGAAAACAATTTGTTTATGCTACTGCAGGGCTTCTGGCTCAGCGATGTCTCTTCATCATAACTCATGTTCCACTTTTTTTATCCCTCAACATTCATCGTGATAGTACATGTACTTTTATTTAATTTTCACATGCGCGAATGTTCATTGATCATTATTAAAACCAGAAAGTTGAGAGGTAATTCTGTAGTCTATATAAATCCCTGTGATAGAACCATGCAACGGTATTTGCCCATGGATTTACATCTCATTGGAAGCATGTACCAAATGACATCATCTACTTCCCCAGCACCCCTGATTCATCTCAAACGACTTTTAGAAACGCACCTTTTTGTGAGTTCACGATCGGTGTTCTGAAACATTGTTTAAATGAAAGTAAGCATGGAAATTGGACGCAACCTTAATTTTGACTAATCAGAGAAGAAAATGCTGATTTTGGCCTGAAAAATGGAAGCATAAACATGCCCTTTGATTTTCAATACTATTCCACATTAATAAAAGTGGAACGCCTCTGCCAGTCTCGCCTGCATTACGCAATTTGACAAAGCAGCAGTGCTGCCTTTGAAAAGAGCTAATGAATAATTATTCACAGAAGAAAACACTAATATGAAAATATTATGTCCAGTCCATTGACCCAAAATGACCTTTGACCATGATCATGTGACCTACATTGTAAGACATGTGCAAAACAATCATTCATACTTGATTATCCTTATGTCGATGCATCAAAGTTTCTCAGTAATGATGCTAAGTCAACACATACTCCCAACATGGTGACAATTCCACAAATACATGTACCCCTGACATTACCAAAGTTTGTTGACCCTAAATGACCTTTGACCTTAATCACGTGAGGTGAAACTTGGGCAGGATCTTCCGTGATACACTATTACATGTACCCTTATGGCCAAATTCTATGAACTAGGTCCATATACTGTTAAATTTATGACAACATTTAAAAAAATTAACCTTGGTTAAGGTTTCGGTATTGATTTCCCCAACATGGTCTAAGTTCATTGACCCTAAATGACCTTTGACCATAGTCATGTGACCTGAATCTCGGGCAAGATATTCAGTAATACTTGATTACCCTTATGTCCAGGTTTCGTGAACTAGGTCCATATACTTTCTAAGTTATTATGACATTTCAAAAACTTAACCTTGGTAAAGATTCCAATGGTGATGATGCCGCCGCCAGATAAGCAGCGCATATAGTCTCAGTCTGCTATGCAGGTGAGGCAAAAATCTACCCTGGTTTAACAAAAAAAAATTTAAGTTGATAACTCAATGTGATCAAAGTTCATTGACACTAAATGACTTGTCACATAATGATCAGATCATCAGAAGTTCCATTTCAAAATAAAACTGAATATTCAAAAATCTAAAGCTTATCCTACTTCCATACCCTGTCAATTGCTTAAGCTATTTCACTTTTGTACCTTAGTTACCTGACAATAAATAAAATTGCATGCCCACACATTTTTTCAGTCAATGATTTCTAGGAAAAACTGAACATAAAGCAATCTATTAAAGGCTCAGAAAGCATGATACAATCAATTTTTAGCTATTATAAATTTAAGGGTATGTACATGTAGATGTATCTTAAATACATGAACATAAGGAGGGACAATCAAAGTGGTGTGAAAAGTCCCTCAAGTTGGTCCCAGAATTACAGAATCAAGTATTCACATGTTCAAAATTTCACAGAATGCTGAAAACCAGGCCCATTCACAGCATTTTAATTAGAATACTGGGGCCCGTTTCTCAACACCTGGACAAGTTAGTCATATCTTTATCCACCAACCACTGAGTTAGTTCCAATCTTACTAAACCCGTTTCTCGAAAGGCTTCCTAACTAAAATACCTTGATATCGATATTATCGGTAAAAAGAGCAGACGAGACGTAGCCTTAGTCACAAAATAGCATAATTTTCAAAAAGAAAAATTATAACAAAATTGCAAATATTGTGATGAATTGGGAATTTCATCTTTTAAGAATGATAGCACAGGTATATACCATACATACTTGGACCATGAAGACTTGAGCATTCAATTGCTGAGAAAATGGAATTATGAATAATTGATCTCGTGACTAAAAAATCACATGTGGACGTTGAGATGGGTACCCCCGGGATATCCAATTTTGATAGTTTACGAAAGTAAAACCATAACGGTTTTTGTTGTAAAATGATGATAATTATACGGTATTTTACGATTCCAAACATCATCAAAATATAGTTTAACAATTTTAATCTTTTAAATCTTAGATACTGAAACTTACTATTTGACAAATTCTATGCATAAATTAGAGATAGAATTTATCAAAATGTTAATAGGGGTCTGAAAACGACAAATACGAGTCCATTTATGGATGGCCTGACGTGGTAGAATCTTTATCAAATGAATTATTTTACTATTTCAAAATGAATGGTTTTGTGGAGTATTACCAACAGTTTTTTGTAGATTCTTTGTATTACAATAATCATAGAATGCATTATCCAACTTTTTTTTTGATGTAATTTCAACATCTTTGATTGATTACGTAAGATTATAATTTTCACATTTCTAGGCACTTTTGCATGTCATAGTCTACCCACGTGATGCCACTACGTCATTAAGAAATAAGTTGTGACAGGTTCGGAGGTGTCATAAATATTTAGTGAGGTTGTTGTACCCGATCTTCGGTAAAGAGGGCTTCGTGAAACGGTTAGCGGACAAGTTGCTCACTATGTCCGATTTAGTCAAGAAGTTAGACTTATGACGGTGTTGAGAAACGGGCCCCTGCTTCCAAGGATCCAAACTAAATGGGTCAATCATTTTGTCAAGACTTGGAATGGGAAAAGTGAGGGGTGAAAAAATTCTTTGAATTTTTTAAAGAGCATTCTACAAAATGTATGATCAAGATGAACTTATTATTTTCAAGATGACAGACATTATATTTCTGTCAAATATATCTCACAAATGTATGTCAATTCTATTTGAAAGAACAATACCAGTAATACTGCATTGTGCTTAACTGCCTGCATACATGAATAATCACACCCATATCTCTCAAGCAAGATTTGAACCTGGGTCAAAGTGGCAGATTGTGCTTCTAAAGATGAAAAAAGTAGCCACAAAGGGCAATACTCACTTAACAATATTAGGATGGTCTAGCTGACAAAGATGTCGGAGCAAGGATATCTCTCTTATGGTAGAAACAGGCATGCCCTCCTCACCAATTGGTATCCGCACACTCTTCAAGGCCACAAAGTGACCAGTTTCTGTGTCCCTGGCTTTGTACACGATGCCATATGCTCCACTGCCGATCTCTGCAGCCTGAACATAACGCTCAGGGGATGACTGGGAAGGCACAGGAGATGCCATCCTCTTCTCTGGTCCCTTATCAAAGGTTAGGCAGGTATCACCTTGGCATCATCATCATCTTTCTCCTACAGGTACAGTAATGACCTGAACCAGTCCACTCGTTTCTCTCACCAGACGTCACTTGTACTTCGCTAGTCTACAAAGAAAAAACAATAAAAGAATCATCCCTTGGTTACAATAAACTGAATTACCAATATCCAAAAGGTTTATTTTGTTTGAGTTCTTTCTCTGTTGAGGCACTGAGCTTTTGAAAGGTACAAACAGCTTTAGAGAGAATCAGTGCAAACACAACAGATGACAAGATAAAAATGAATGATTTATTGCTTTTATCATACTTTAAAACATGGGAATTCCAATGTTACCAAATAAGTTTTCCTGTAGTTCATGGGATAGTTGCCGATACTTTGATGCTCACATGACTTGAAATTTTAGTATCCAAAAAGAGACCAGGATCTTTGGGAGGGGATTTTGTTCAATTAATTTCAAATCATTATAATAAGGGTATTTGATAAGTTTTATTTATGTCTTCTAATCTACATCCTCCCTAAAGCCCCCCCCATCACACTTATTCTGAATCAAGCAGAATTGGCCGGAATGAAAGAACTATTGTTCGACCACCAGTTGGTCATTTAAATCTACTTCGAACACCGTTCGAAAATACCCCTCGAATGTTTGAACATGACCAAAACCTTCGGGATGGCCAAAAGAAATGACAAAAATATTTCAAATGCAATCAGAATATTTAGCATGCTCCTAGAATGTCCAAGAATGTAGCACAAATTATCAATATGACTCCATTGCGGTTTATTTTCACTAGTGTATGATGATTCACCTGGTCAATTTACTGAATTTCAACTCCAGTTTGGTGAATTCATAATTCATCCCAAAAATGTCGAGATTATTGAATATTTTTATTGTTCCAGCTTCTGCTTGATTCCTGCTGATTCCCAATATGTGATGGGGGCTTTAGTCTGCATCCCAGGGAAACAAGAATCAAATTAACTAAAAGAAAAATCTGTTGTGTCATTGTGGATATTGGTAAAGTATATTTTCATCATGGATATCCTTCATTCTACATGTATTGCATAACAATTGATCATTAAACATGAAATACAGAAACTGTGACTCCTTCATAACACATTATACAAGGATATCAAAAGCAAGGTGATTTATTTGGTATTCCAGTATCCTCCTTGCATTCTCCAAATAGAAAAGTAAAAGAACACCTACATGTATCAAAGTGAAATGCCTAAATATAGGCCTGGATATTCAGCTGTTGCACATCTAAAAGTTTTAAAAATTTATAACTGAAACCAGTATGCTGATGTATTGCATGTATCGTAACAACAGCAAGGGTATTTTCATAGTGCTTGTCTTCAAAATGTATTACATTTCTATTCAATGCTTTCTCTTGCATAAATAACCAAAAATGCTCCTGATGACCAAATCACTGTGTGTAGAAAACAATATCAGCACCAAGACCAAATCTAAGACCAGAAATTAATGTAGACACTAGAATATCGATTTATCCTGACCCTTTTGATTTTTGAGTTTGCTAGTGATTAGTAATTATACCACAATTAAATAAATGTATATAATTATTCATATGAGAATTTTCATCAATCAGGGATGTCACTCAGGTTTGATAATGAAGTCTGAAAGTCACAAAGAATGACATCTTTCCTCCATGAAAAAGGTGTTTTCTATGGCCAAAAATGTATTGAAAAAATCTGAATTCAAACTAAGTCTGAAAAATTGGCTTCTCTGATCAATTGAGAATAATAAGAATAAAACAGTTTGTTCCCACTGGAAAAAAAATGAGCAAGATTTGTTTTATGGAAGCTCATCACCACATTACATCAATAATGGAGAATGAAAAGATAAAGGAATCATACAGTTTTACAAAAACCATCACTCTCTGTATGATTGAGACTGGTATTTTCAAATTATCTCAATCAAAACAAAATGGAAATAAATGTTCTTGATCAAATATTTCTTTAAATATGTCTAGCAAAGGAATAAATACCATGATTTAGGGCCAAAATTTTATATCCATGTACTTGGCAATTCCATGGAGCTGCTGATAGCTCCATGGCAATACTCTTTGTGGAAATTTCAGTAGAGTGCAAACAGACAACATTTTAATAGAAAGGAAGTTTTTATTCTGATGAAAACCCTCAAAATGAACAACAAGCATCAGGTGACAGAAGATGGCGCGATTTCATTATTTGCTATATGGCTTCATATGTTTATAGGGAAATGGTTTATGCTCTTCTCTATGCACTGTTTTTCCTAAAAAGAGCCATCGACTAGAGTTTGCAACCCAGGTGAAAATGTGTATGTACTTGGATTGGAAGTTTCATCCTACTTGCATAAAAGTATAAGTTAAATGACAACTTATTACTCTCATAGAAAGGGAGGATTATCCTTAAAATAATTTGACCTAAAATGCATTCAAGAAGGATGTTTGAGCATGTTGCATTCAAAAGAGAGAACGATCTGCCATCCAATGAATTCAAAATGATCTAAAAAAAATGCACGCAAATAAAAGTACATTTACACAACTAATTATCAGAAACATCTCTATCACTAATGATACATTTAAGATATTATAACTTCTCACTCCAGTAAAGAACGGCAAATTGTGTCAAAGACAAAGCATATTATTAAACCTAACATACGATTTATTGATGCATGATTTCTGGGAGAAAAATCTATCAATTTAATCATGAATTTAACAATTTTCCATTTATTTATTGAAATAAATTTGAAATGTATATATACATGTATATCTGAAATTCATAGAAACTGTTCTTTTATTGATCAATTCAACTTCTTAATTTTCATAAATAAGATTATGAAATTTATTCCAGGAAAGTCACCAAATAAATATTACTCAACTATTTTGAAGAAGCCTTTTTTATCAAATGTCTTAAACTTACAGAAGATCTATTTCATTTCCTTTTAATGCACTCTTGATCTATTCATTCTTTTATTATGCAAACTATTCCTTCTTTTAATTGGTCATTTTCTCTTTTATTTTCATCTGACAGGGCTAAATTTGTATTTCTCCAAAATTGACTTTTTGTCCTAAATCACTCCTTGTTATGGTTGAGTAGTGATAATGCCAAAAAATATATTTTTGAAATCAACTAATATCTTGTATCAATACACTGAGCTCTCTACTCTGTTTGAAGTCCCTGAGGATTGGTTTACTGTGTAATTCCTTCACTTTTTCTTCTCATAAATAAAGTAATCTGTCATAAAGTTTTGCCTTAAATCAAAAGTAAATATAAAAGCACTGGTCAAATAATTCTCTGCCCCTCTATTTACAGACCATTTCCCTCTCAGTTAGGATATGGACTTAGGGATGGGAGTTGAAAGGAGCACTTCTCTCTCATTACATTCTAAGCAACCTATACGTTTAACAATAACCCTCCACACAGGCCTGATAATCTTGCTCATGACATGATTGGGTTCACTTCTCTTTCTCAATGAAATAAATCTCTCAATGACTGGATCATGTAGGAACACAAATTTAATAAAAGTGGAATGAATGAAAGATATCATGAAAGTCAAAAGAATTACAATTTTTCCCACGTACCATTTTTCATTCAAATGGAATGCCCCTGGTGCAGTCTAATCTGCATAAATTATGCAAGTCTATATAGCAGCATAGCTGACTTTGATGCTTTCTTTTTTTCAAGTGAGGAAAAACCCAAAACATTCATTTGATAGTAAAATCCTTAGTTCATTAACCTAGAATGACATTTGATCTTTACCTAATGATGTGAGATTGAATTTGTCCACTTGCTTATACCAAGGAAGCTCCTTGCGGATACGAGGTAAACATTATTTGAAGGTTTTATTAAACAGAGGCATACACATTGCAAAATTATTCGGACATTTCAAAATTTTAATCTTGGTTCAGTTTTTTATACAACATGGTCAATGTTTATTGACCTGGCAAAAAAAATATTAATGGATCATGTGACCTGCAACTCAAATCAGATGGTCAGTGTAACTTTATTACCCTTATCTCCAAGTTTAATTTTTAAATAGGCCCTTAAACTTTCAAAGCTATGATGACATTTTGATACCCCCAACACATCAAAGTTCATTGACCCTAAATGGCATTTGACCTTAATCATTTGACCAAAAAGTCAGAAACTTGGAATCAAGGTCAGTGATAGTTGATAACCCTTAAGTCCAAGTTTCATTTCTAAAAAATAGGCCTGTATACTTTCAAAGTTATGATAACATATCAAAAACTTAAAGGGGAAGTTCACCCTTAATTAATCAGTCTTAATTATTTGATTTGTGACATCATATTCAAGCAAATTCCTACATATCGTATGGTAAAAATATCAATGAAATGTCAATTTCTCAGAAAATTTAAAATGGTTTTTATTGTACCTTCAGTAAGTCAATACACAAATAATTTCACACCTGCTCCTGAAAATAAAATAAAATGAGTAATAAAGAATCATTAATAAGCTCATCTGGCCCTTCAGGCCAGATGAGCTAAAAAATTAGATTTATGTATTTTACATGGGGAAGCAGGCAGCTGCTTGTTAATGACTCTTAATCTTTAATGGATTTTCTTCAAACATTCACCAATATATTTTATCATTTTTCTGCTATTTTACAAGGTTTTTGCCAGGATGAACTTCCCCTTTAACCTTGTTTAAGATTTCCATGTAAACAATGCCATCATCTTGGTGCCAAGAAAGCCAATTTAAAAGGGGGGGGGGTTATAAGGTTAGCAAATAATGCATAATGTAGTGTACATGTTTTTTTTTTCCAAAACAAAGTAACTTCTGAATTACATCATCAATGTCTCATTCGCTAGTAATGATTTTTTCCCCCTCTTGATTTTATTTCATTGTGACAGGTAGGCTGACTGATGTTTCCCCAACATTTAGTGAAAACCTATAAGCTGAAATCAATAAAATAACTTTCGTTTGTAGTTAGTCAAAATGAGTCAATAATAAGGTTTATACATGGTAAAATTATAGGCCTATATAAACCCCTCAAAAAAGTTCTGCAACTAAAGTTTGAAGGGAAATAAACATATTAGTGTGCCATCATCATATGTGAATATGGTATCACTAGAAAGCATGATTATTCCTCTTTACAATGATGTGTCATTTGTAATGCTAACCATGGGATAAATAAATAAGTAGCAATAACAAAAATTAAAGGTCAAGTCCACCCCAGAAAAATCTTGATTTGAATAAACAGAAAAAAATCAAACTAGCATAACTCTGAAAATTTCATCAAAATCGGATGTAAAATAAGAAAGTTATGGTATTTTAAAGTTTCGCTTACTTTTCAGAAAACGAATATATGCACAAATCAGTGACATGCTAACGAGACAGTAGATGTTGTCCTTCACTCACTATTTCTTTGTTTTTATTGCTTGAATTATACAATATTTCATTTTTTACAAATTGACAATTAGGACAAACTTGACAGAACAATGTAGTAATAAACAATGCCTATTCCACTTGTTCACTGAGGAATTAATCGTATTTCACTTGACAAGAGGGAGAAAATTAGAATATTTCATAATTCATATAATAAAATACAAAAATAATGAGTGAATGTCATCAGTCTCCTCATTTGCACACCGACCGGGATATGCATAGTTATTGTTTTGTGAAATTTAGCAAAACTTTAAAATGTTATAACTTTCTTATTTTACATCTGATTTTGATGAACATTTCCGTGTTATGCTTGTTGGATTTTTCTCTTTTAATTCAAATCAACCCTTTGTTGGAGTGGATTTGTCCTTTAAATGTTGCAAATTTGTTAATACTATTCATGAATTTCTAATTGATTCAAGGATGGTCTGAGTTTGAAAGATATTGATGTACTGATGTGTGAAAGTCCACACATGGTGTATTATTCTCATGGTAACGGATGGGAAGTGTTTGGAATAATGTTGAACCCTGTCATTTCAAAAAGTTTTTTAAGATGTTGAATTTACAAAAGATAAGAATGTTGGTTTCAATGTTGTTGAACATTTTAAATTTATGAAAGCTTTCACTTCAAGCAACCACTAAATCATGCAAACAGTTGATACACATCTCTTCAACAACACAAACCACTCTTTTCAACCTTAATGACGCACTAGTTAATGAAGACACCCAAACATTCACTGTCACCTGCATCCTTGGCAGAATTCTGAAGAAATTGAAACTGGTTAAAAAACAATGAATTTTGCAACATTTCACTTCTGACATTGCCCTTTATTCAGGATAATTGCACATTACATGATTAATCACAACAAATGAAAATGGCAAATCATTTGAAAAAGGAATGATGAAACTTTCCAATAGGCGGTGCTGCACTAGCCGAGGTTTGCTCAATCTCAAGATTCAAGCCCAATCAGCCCTCTTCTCGATTAATCTCGAGATTCAAGAAACCCCATCTCCACCAGTGCAAGAAGAACAATTTGTGCTCAAGCAAGGCATTGATGCATTATGGTCAGAGGGCGTGAATGAATAATCCCAAGTCGAATCTCAGGTGCGTCTGCACCTGCAAATTAGCGGGATAATTTGAAAATATGTGCTAATTTGAAAATAATCATAATTGACTTAGGATTGCAAACTTGAGATTAATTCAGCAAATTATCACAATGATTACGTCTCCATTACAAATAATCTTGAGTGTTCAGATCGGGATAATTTGCAGGATCAGAAATAGCATGATTATTTGAAAACTCGGGCTGGTGCAGATGGCACTAATGGTACCATTTTCACCTTTAATACTTCAGTTCTAAAATATATCATCTCTCAAACTTGAGTTGCAAAACTTATTTGAGGGATTTTTAAGATCAGATTGTGTTCATTTTCATTATGAAACATGAAATAAACAGGAATATTTCAAACATAGATAGAATAGTTGAGTAGGGCTAAAAAAAATTACATATAAAAATCCATGGTTTTTCAGAGCCTAGGAAAAGTCTAAATAGCACTTTTTGTACTGGACCATTTTAGTAAAAAAGCAAGGTACAGGGCTACTGAAAATCCCCATACTAAAGAAGTCCACAGAAATGCCAAAATGGTGTAAAAGGGGCTTAATGTGATCACATATTTGACATGATTGCTATGTTTAGTTTAATAAGCAAAAGGAGATCAGTGTAAAAGCAATTAACAAAAGACCTGAAGAACATATGGGTAAGCACTTCCCATGTCATAAGAATGGGGCAATCATACAATTCATTTCACTAAAAGAAAGAAACATTGCTAATTTTCATATCTTAGTGTAGTCTCTCTTGTAATGAAACAAGTTTCAGCAACAAATCTGACGTCAATAATATTTTTTATATTCTAATTATGATGTCACGAAATTCTGTCACCACTATATTAAGATGACAATTAATTTTGATTTTGTGAAAGGGTACATGAGATGAAAGAGTATTCAAGCTTGACCTTGGAATAAGCACAGCTTCCACAAAATAATGTGCTTATCACATGATCATTATAACTGACCAATGATAATCTTGTTATTCTTGTGGGCAGAAAAAAATAGTCCCATTTAAAGAAATTAAACTGTCCAATATTCTTGTTGATATTGGCATAACAAATCACATGACCGTAACACACCTGTAAGTATTGTTGCCTCTAAAACCCAACATCCAAGGTCTTCTGATGATCAAAATATTGCGACAAGATCAAGGCCAAACATGTGCATGCCTTTAATTGAATTTCAGAAAATTAATGACATCCTAAAAAAAATTAACAAAAAACTGTAGTTCATATCAAATAAAAGTGGATCAATTGTGCTTGAAATGCCACTGCGGTTAAATTCTTTCCACTGATGAATTAAATTATATGTATGGGAGTCACGCTCTATTGACTGGAAAGAAAAGCTTTGAACAGATCATTAACTCTGACTTGAATGGTTGCGAATCTGTCATTGTAGATGCACCGCCAGTGGCACCTTTTGTAAAAGAAAAAGACTAAACCATGTGCTTCAAATGAAGCAAGGATTTCTTTTGATTGTCTATTGGATTTCCTGCTCACCCAGGGCCAGGGTACAATATTCTTTTAAAATGGAGGATTCCAATGATTTGGGATCATTGTCTAAGCTCCCTCTATTTTTCTTTGTCAAATCACAAAACAATTCATTTTCTTTCTTCAATGCAAGGTTCTATAAATCTCCTACTAACTAGATTCATATTATAAAGATTGGTAAAAAGTGAAACATTGCTAAGCTAACTGGTGTCTTGGGTGCCATGCCTGGTAAGTTTGATCATGATTTCACTTTTCCATTTATCTTACCTTTGTTCATGAACACACACAAAAACCTTATCAATAATCTAAAGGGCTTTTTAGTGTACTCTATTAGTTCTCCAACCTTTCGCTTTAACGCGAGTTCTAACAGGTTCCCACAGTTGAAATGGAAAGGACCTAGCCCTGTAAATAGTGCTTGGAATGTGACCTGAATGGCCCTTTCAGTCTCCCACATTCCTCACAAAACAAAGCCAACAATGGTGAAAGATATTTCCTTACAATCAATGCTCACTTTTCTTTTCTTTACAAAGGAATCCTTATACACTATACATCATGTAATAATGGGAATCAAATACAACTGTTTCTCCTTCACTTTCCAAAATGAAGCTCTGCTCTCCTTGATCCAAAAATGAATATACAGCATTTCTTTATATAATCGAGCCAAATTATAGACCACATCAATCTTATTATCCTCCTTCTATTAACACCCTGATATCTTATTTTTAATTGCTGGTTTTGGTCTGGATATGCTTTGATCTATTCTAGTCACCTATTGTCCAGTGAACCCAGTATTAATCTTTGTTTTTTAGTACGCTCAGTTCCCTTGAAAAATTGATTAATCAATCAGTTAAAGAGAAA